>NW_027651080.1:0-25000 GCF_965287045.1 Carcharhinus amblyrhynchos
TCTGCGTCTCAGTGTCTCTGCGTCTCAGTGTCCCTGCGTCTCATAGTCTCTGCGTCTCAGTGTCTCCGCGTCGCAGACTCCCTGCGTCTCAGTGTCTCTGCGTCTCAGTTTCTCTGCGTCTCAGTGTCTCTGCGTCTCAGTGTCTCTGCGTCTCAGTGTCTCTGCGTCTCAGTGTGTCTGCGTCTCAGTGTCTCTGCGTCTCTGCATCTCAGTGTCTCTGCGTCTCAGTGTCTCTGCTTGTCAGTGTCTCTGCGTCTCAGTGTCTCTGCGTCTCAGTGTCTCTGCGTCTCAGTGTCTCAGTGTCTCTGCGTCTCAGTGTCTCTGCGTCTCAGTGTCTCTGCGCCTCTGCGTCTCGGTGTCTCTGCGTCTCAGTGTCTCTGCGTCTCAGTGTCTCTGCGTCTCTGTGTCTCAGTGTCTCTGCGTCTCAGTGTCCCTGCGTCTCAGTGTCTCTGCGTCTCAGTGTCTCTGCGTCTCATGTCTCTGCGTCTCTGCGTCTCTGTGTCTCAGTGTCTCTGCGTCTCAGTGTCTCTGTGTCTCTGCGTCTCTGCGTCTCTGTGTCTCTGTGTCTCAGTGTCTCAGTGTCTCTACGTCTCATAGTCTCGGCGTCTCAGTGTCTCTGAGTCTCAGTGTCTCCGTCTTCCAGACTCTCTGCGTCTCAGAGTCTCAGTGTCTCTGCGTCTCTGCGTCTCAGTGTCTCTGCGTCTCTGTGTCTCTGTGTCTCTGCGTCTCTGTGTCTCTGTGTCTCAGCGTCTCTGCGTCTCATAGTCTCTGCGTCTCAGAGTCTCTGAGTCTCAGTGTCTCAGTGTCACAGTGTCTCAGCGTCTCAGTGTCTGTGACTCCCAGACTCTCTGCGTCTCAGACTCTCTGCGTCTCAGTGTCTCTGCGTCTCAGTGACTCTGCGTCTCATAGTCTCTGCGTCTCAGTGTCTCCGCCTCGCAGACTCTCTGCGTCTCAGTGTCTCTGCGTCTCAGTGTCTCTGCGTCTCAGTGTTTCTGCGTCTCAGTGTCTCTGCGTCTCAGTGTCCCTGCATCTCAGTGTCTCTGCGTCTCAGTATCTCTGCGTCTCTGTGTCTCTGCGTCTCTGTGTCTTGGTGTCTCTGCGTCTCTGTGTCTCTGCGTCTCAGTGTCTCGGCGTCTCAGTGTCTCTGCGTCTCAGTGTCTCTGCGTCTCAGTGTCTCAGTGTCTCCGCCTCGCAGACTCTCTGTTTCTCAGCGTCTCTGCGTCTCAGTTTCTCTGCGTCTCAGTGTCTCTGCGTCTCAGTGTCTCTGCGTCTCAGTGTCTCTGCGTCTCATAGTCTCTGCGTCTCAGTGTCTCCGCCTTGCAGACTCTCTGCGTCTCAGTGTCTCTGCGTCTCAGTTTCTCTACGTCTCAGTGTCTCTGCGTCTCAGTGTCTCTGCGTCTCATAGTCTCTGCGTCTCAGTGTCTCCGCCTTGCAGACTCTCTGCGTCTCAGTGTCTCTGCGTCTCAGTTTCTCTACGTCTCAGTGTCTCTGCGTCTCAGTGTCCCTGCGTCTCAGTGTCTCTGCGTCTCAGTGTCGCTGCGTCTCAGTGTGTCTGCGTCTCAGTGTCTCTGCGTCTCTGCGTCTCAGTGTCTCTGCGTCTCAGTGTCTCTGCTTCTCAGTGTCTCTGCGTCTCAGTGTCTCTGCGTCTCAGTATCTCTGCGTCTCAGTGTCTCTGCGTCTCAGTGTCTCTGCGTCTCAGTGTCTCTGCGTCTCAGTGTCTCTGCGCCTCTGCGTCTCTGTGTCTCTGCGTCTCAGTGTCTCTGCGTCTCAGTGTCTCTGCATCTCTGTGTCTCAGTGTCTCATAGTCTCTGCGTCTCAGAATCTCTGAGTCTCAGTGTCTCCGCCTCCCAGACTCTCTGCGTCTCAGAGTCTCTGCGTCTCAGTTTCTCTGCGTCTCGGTGTCTCTGCGTCTCAGTGTCTCAATGTCTCTGCATCTCTGCGTCTCAGCGTCTCAGTGTCTCAATGTCTCTGCGTCTCTGCGTCTCTGCGTGTCTGCGTCTCAGGGTCTCTGCGTCTCTGTGTCTCTGTGTCTCTGCGTCTCTGTGTCTCAGTGTCTCTGCGTCTCATAGTCTCTGCGTCTCAGAGTTTCTGAGTCTCAGTGTCTCCGCCTCCCAGACTCTCTGCGTCTCAGAGTCTCTGCGTCTCAGTGTCTCTGCGTCTTAGTGAATCCGCCTCTCAGAATCTCTGCGTCTCAGTGTCTCTGCGTCTCAGTGTCTCTGCGTCTCAGAGTCCCCGCGTCTCAGAGTCCCCGCGTCTCAGAGTGCCCGCGTCTCAGCGTCCCAGCGTCTCAGCGTCCCTGCGTCTCAGCGTCCCTGCATCTCAGTGTCTCTGCGTCTCAGCGTCTCAGTGTCTCTGCGTCTCAGTGTCTCTGCGTCTCAATGTCTCTGCGTCTCAGTGTCTCTGCGTCTCAGTGTCTCTGCGTCTCATAGTCTCTGCTCCTCAGTGTGTCCGCCTCGCAGACTCTCTGCGTCTCAGTGTCTCTGCGTCTCAGTGTCTCAGCGCCTCAGTGTCCCTGCGTCTCAGAGTCCCTGCGTCTCAGCGTCTCTGCGTCTCAGTGTCTCTGCGTCTCAGTGTCTCTGCGTCTCTGCGTCTCAGTGTCTCTGCGTCTCAGTGTCTCTGCTTCTCAGTGTCTCTGCGTCTCAGTGTCTCTGCGTCTCAGTGTCTCTGCGTCTCTGCGTTTCAGCGTCTCTGCGTCTCAGTGTCTCTGCGTCTCAGTGTCTCTGCGTCTCAGTGTCTCTGCGCCTCTGCGTCTCAGTGTCTCTGCGTCTCAGTGTCTTTGCTTCTCAGTGTCTCTGCGTCTCAGTGTCTCTGCGTCTCAGTGTCTCAGTGTCTCTGCGTCTCAGTGTCTCTGTTTCTCAGTGTCTCTGCGTCTCAGTGTCTCTGCGTCTCAGTATCTCTGCTTATCAGTGTCTCTGCGTCTCAGTGTCTCTGCGTCTCAGTGTCTCTGCGTCTCAGTGTCTCTGCGCCTCTGCGTCTCTGTGTCTCAGTGTCTCTGCGTCTCAGTGTCTCTGCGTCTCAGGGTCACTGCGTCTCAGTGTCTCAGTGTCTCTGCGTCTCAGTGTCTCTGCGTCTCAGTGTCTCTGCGCCTCTGCGTCTCTGTGTCTCTGTGTCTCTGCGTCTCAGTGTCTCTGCGTCTCAGTGTCTCTGTGTCTCTGCGTCTCTGTGTCTCAGTGTCTCATAGTCTCTGCGTCTCATAGTCTCTGCGTCTCAGAGTCTCTGAGTCTCAGTGTCTCCGCCTCCCAGACTCTCTGCGTCTCAGAGTCTCTGCGTCTCAGTGTCTCTGCGTCTCAGTGTCTCTGCGTCTCAGTGTCTCAGTGTCTCTGCGTCTCAGTGTCTCTGCTTCTCAGTGTCTCTGCGTCTCAGTGTCTCTGCGTCTCAGTGTCTCTGCGTCTCAGTGTCTCAGTGTCTCTGCGTCTCAGTGTCTCTGCGTCTCAGTGTCTCTGCGTCTCAGTGTCTCTGCGTCTCAGTGTCTCTGCGCCTCAGTGTCTCTGCGTCTCAGTGTCTCAGTGTCTCTGCGTCTCAGTGTCTCTGCGTCTCAGTGTCTCTGCGTCTCAGTGTCTCTGCGCCTCTGTGTCTCTGTGTCTCTGCGTCTCAGTGTCTCTGCGTCTCAGTGTCTCTGCGTCTCAGGGTCTCTGCGTCTCAGTGTCTCAGTGTCTCTGCGTCTCAGTGTCTCTGCGTCTCAGTGTCTCTGCGCCTCTGCGTCTCTGTGTCTCTGCGTCTCAGTGTCTCTGTGTCTCTGCGTCTCAGTGCCTCTGCGTCTCAGTGTCTCTGTGTCTCTGCGTCTCTGTGTCTCAGTGTCTCATAGTCTCTGCGTCTCATAGTCTCTGCGTCTCAGAGTCTCGGCGTCTCAGAGTCTCTTCGTCTCAGAGTCTCTTCGTCTCAGTGTCTCTGCGTCTCAGCGTCTCAGTGTCTCTGTGTCTCAGCGTCTCTGAGTCTCAGTGTCTCTGCGTCTCAGCGTCTCTGCGTCTCAGTGTCTCTGCGTCTCAGAGTCCCCGCGTCTCAGAGTCCCTGCGTGTCAGAGTCTCTGCGTCTCATAGTCCCTGCGTCTCAGCGTCCCTGTGTCTCAGCATCCCTGCGTCTCAGCGTCCCTGCGTCTCAGCATCCCTGCGTCTCAGCGTCTCTGCGTCTCAGCGTCTCAGCGTCTCTGTGTCTCTGCGTCTCAATGTCTCTGCGTCTCAGTGTCTCTGCGTCTCAGTGTCTCTGCGTCTCAGTGTCTCAGTGTCTCCGCCTCGCAGATTCTCTGTTTCTCAGTGTCTCTGCGTCTCAGAGTCTGTGCGTCTCAGTGTCTCAGTGTCACAGTGTCTCAGCGTCTCAGTGTCTCTGCATCTCAGACTCTCTGCATCTCAGTGTCTCTGCGTCTCAGTGTCTCTGCGTCTCAGAGTCCCCGCGTCTCAGAGTCCCCGCGTCTCAGAGTGCCCGCGTCTCAGCGTCCCTGCGTCTCAGCGTCCCTGCGTCTCAGCGTCCCTGCGTCTCAGAAATGAGAAATGGGAAATGAGCCAGACCAGGTGCTAGACTTGGAAGTTGGTGTGCATTTTGGTGATAGTGACCACAATTCGGTTACGTTCACCTTAGTGATGGGAAGAGATAGGCGTGAACCTCGGGTCAGCAATTTTAGCTGGGGTAAGGGCGATTATGAGGCTATCAGGAGTGAATTAGGAAGCATGGATTGGATTAGGGGATTGCAGGGACTGGGAACATCTGAAATGTGGAATTTTTTCAAGGAGCAGCTACTGCGAGTCCTTGATAGGTATGTCCCTGTCAGGCATGGTGGATTTGGTAGATCTAGGGAACCGTGGTACACTAAAAGAGTTGAGTCGATGGTTAAAAAGAAAAAGGAGGCTTATGTTCGGATGAGATTGGAGGGCTCAGATAGTGCACTAGAAAGCTTTAGATTGGCTAGGAGGGAGTTGAAGAGTGAGTTGAGAAGGGCTAAAAGAGGACATGAGAAGACTTTGGCTGATAGGATTAAGGAGAATCCTAAGGCGTTCTATAAGTATGTCAAGAACAGAAGGTTGGTCAGGGCAAGATTAGGGCCAGTTACAGACAGCAAGGGGAAGTTGTGTGTGGAACCGGAGGAGATTGGAGAAGTATTGAACCAATATTTCTCTTCGGTGTTCACGCAGGGGGACATGAATATAGCTGAGGAGGACATTGGGTCGCAGGGGTGTAAAATAGAAAGTATTACGGTTGATAAAGAGGATGTGCTGGAAATTCTTGAGGGGCTGAAAATAGATAAGTCCCCTGGTCCGGATGGGATCTACCCTAGGATTCTCTGGGAGGCTAGAGAGGTGATTGCAGAGCCTCTGGCTCAGATCTTCAGGTCGTCATTGGTCTCTGGTGTAGTCCCGGAGGATTGGAGGATAGCGAATGTTGTCCCATTGTTTAAGAAGGGGAACAGAGACTTTGCCGGGAATTATAGACCGGTGAGTCTTACTTCTGTTGTGGGCAAGGTTTTAGAAAAAATTATTAGGGATAGGATTTATAGTTATTTAGAGTGTAATGAATTGATTAGAAATAGTCAGCATGGTTTTGTAGCGGGTAGGTCGTGCCTTACTAACCTTATTGAGTTTTTTGAGAAGGTGACCAAAGAGGTGGATGGGGGTAAGGCAGTTGACGTGGTATACATGGATTTTAGTAAGGCGTTCGATAAGGTTCACCATGGTAGGCTTCTGCAGAAAATGCAGATGTATGGGATTGTGGGTAATCTAGGAAGTTGGATCAGGAATTGGCTATCAGATAGGAGACAGAGGGTGGTGGTGGATGGTAAATATTCATCATGGAGTGCAGTTACGAGTGGTGTGCCTCAGGGATCTGTTTTGGGGCCACTGTTGTTTGTAATTTTTATTAATGATCTGGATGAGGGTATAGTTGGGTGGATTAGTAAATTTGCTGATGACACCAAAGTTGGAGGTGTGGTAGATTGTGAGGAAGGGTGTCATAGTCTGCAGGGAGACTTAGATAGGTTGCAGAGCTGGGCCGAGAGGTGGCGGATGGAATTTAATGCGGAGAAGTGTGAGGTAATTCACTTTGGTAGGAGCAACAGATGTGTCGAGTATAGGGCTAACGGGAGGACTTTGAATAGTGTGGATGAACAGAGGGATCTAGGTGTGTGTGTACATAGATCCCTGAAAGTTGGGAATCAAGTAGATAAGGTTGTCAAGAAGGCGTACGGTGTCTTGGCGTTTATTGGTAGGGGGATTGAATTTAGGAGTCGCAGTGTAATGTTGCAACTGTACACTACTCTAGTGCGGCCGCACTTGGAGTACTGTGTGCAGTTCTGGTCCCCGCATTACAAGAAGGATGTGGAGGCGTTGGAGAGGGTGCAGAGGAGGTTTACTAGGATGTTGCCTGGTATGGTGGGGAGGTCCTATGAGGAGAGACTGAGGGATCTAGGGTTGTTTTCGTTGGGAAGAAGGCGGCTAAGAGGGGATCTTATTGAAACATATAAGATGATTAGGGGTTTAGATAGGGTGGATAGTGATAGCCTTTTTCCTCGGATGGAGAAAGCTAGCACGAGGGGGCATGACTTTAAATTAAGGGGGGGTAGCTACAGGACGGATGTCAGGGGTAGGTTCTTTACCCAGCGGGTGGTGAGGGATTGGAATGCCCTGCCTGCTGCAGTTGTAGATGCGTCTAGTTTGGGAGCGTTTAAGAGATCTCTGGATAGGTTTATGGACGAAAAGGGATTGGTATAGGCTAGTGGGTCATTGTTTTTGTAACTGGTCGGCGCAACATCGTGGGCCGAAGGGCCTGTTCTGCGCTGTAATGTTCTATGTTCTATGTTCTATGTTCAGCGTCTCTGCGTCTCAGCGTCTCAGTGTCTCTGCGTCTCAGTGTCTCTGCGTCTCAGTGTCTCCGCGTCTCATTGTCTCTGCGTCTCATAGTCTCTGCGTCTCAGTGTGTCCGCCTCGCAGACTCTCTGCGTCTCAGTGTCTCTGCGCCTCAGTGTCTCTGCGTCTCAGTGTCTCTGCGTCTCTGCGTCTCAGTGTCTCTGCGTCTCAGTGTCTCTGCGTCTCAGTGTCTCTGCGTCTCTGCGTTTCAGCGTCTCTGCGTCTCAGTGTCTCTGCGTCTCAGTGTCTCTGAGTCTCTGCGTCTCTGCGTCTCAGTGTCTCTGCTTCTCAGTGTCTCTGCGTCTCAGTGTCTCTGCGTCTCAGTGTCTCTGCGTCTCTGCGTCTCAGTGTCTCTGCGTCTCAGTGTCTCTGCGTCTCAGTGTCTCTGCGTCTCAGTGTCTCTGCGTCTCAGTGTCTCAGTGTCTCTGCGTCTTAGTGTCTCTGCGTCTCAGTGTCTCTGCGTCTCTGTGTCTCTGCGTCTCTGCGTCTCTGTGTCTCTATGTCTCAGTGTCTCAGTGTCTCTGCGTCTCATAGTCTCTGCGTCTCAGAGTCTCTGAGTCTCAGTGTCTCCGCCTCCCAGACTCCCTGCGTCTCAGAGTCTCAGTGTCTCTGCGTCTCTGCGTCTCAGTGTCTCTGCGTCTCTGCGTCTCAGTGTCTCTGCGTCTCAGTGTCTCTGCGTCTCAGTGTCTCTGCGTCTTAGTGTCTCAGTGTCTCTGCGTCTCTGCGTCTCAGTGTCTCTGCGTCTCAGTGTCTCTGCGTCTCAGTGTCTCTGTGTCTCTGCGTCTCTTAGTCTCTGCGTCTTAGAGTCTCTGAGTCTCAGTGTCTCCGCGTCCCAGACTCTCTGCGTCTCAGAGTCTCAGTGTCTCTGCGTCTCTGCGTCTCAGTCTCTCTGCGTCTCTGCGTCTCTGTGTCACTGCGTCTCTGTGTCTCAGCGTCTCTGCGTCTCAGAGTCTCTGAGTCTCAGAGTCTCAGTGTCACAGTGTCTCAGCGTCTCAGTGTCTCTGACTCCCAGACTCTCTGCGTCTCAGACTCTCTGCGTCTCAGTGTCTCTGCGTCTCAGTGTCTCTGCATCTCATAGTCTCTGCGTCTCAGTGTCTCCGCCTCGCAGACTCTCTGCGTCTCAGTGTCTCAGTGTCTCTGCGTCTCAGGGTCTCTGCGTCTCAGTGTCTCTGCGTCTCAGAGTCCCTGCGTCTCAGTGTCTCAGTGTCTCTGCGTCTCAGTGTCCCTGCATCTCAGTGTCTCTGCGTCTCGGTGTCTCTGCGTCTCAGCGTCTCTGCGTCTCAGTGTCTCTGCGTCTCTGTGTCTCTGTGTCTTGGTGTCTCTGCGTCTCTGTGTCTCTGCGTCTCAGTGTCTCGGCGTCTCAGTGTCATGGCGTCTCAGAGTCTCTTCGTCTCAGAGTCTCTTCGTCTCTGAGTCTCAGCGTCTCAGTGTCTCAGCGTCCCTGCGTCTCAGCGTCCCTGCGTCTCAGCGTCCCTGCGTCTCAGCGTCTCTGCGTCTCAGCGTCTCAGCGTCTCTGCGTCTCAGTGTCTCTGCGTCTCAGCGTCTCAGTGTCTCTGCGTCTCAGTGTCTCTGCGTCTCAGTGTCTCTGCGTCTCTGCGTCTCAGTGTCTCTGCGTCTCAGTGTCTCTGCGTCTCAGTGTCTCAGTGTCTCCGCCTCGCAGACTCTCTGTTTCTCAGTGTCTCTGCGTCTCAGTTTCTCTGTGTCTCGGTGTCTCTGCGTCTCAGTGTCTCTGCGTCTCATAGTCTCTGCGTCTCAGTGTCTCCGCCTCGCAGACTCTCTGCGTCTCAGTGTCTCTGCGTCTCAGTGTCTCTGCGTCTCAGTGTCCCTGCGTCTCAGAGTCCCTGCGTCTCAGTGTCTCTGCGTCTCAGTGTCTCTGCGTCTCAGTGTCTCTGCATCTCAGTTTCTCTGCGCCTCTGCGTCTCTGCGTCTCAGTGCCTCTGCGTCTCAGTGTCTCTGCGTCTCAGTTTCTCTGCGCCTCTGCGTCTGTGTCTCTGTGTCTCTGTGTCTCTGCGTCTCTGCGTCTCAGTGTCTCAGTGTCTCTGCGTCTCATAGTCTCTGCGTCTCAGAGTCTCTGAGTCTCAGTGTCTCCGCCTCCCAGACTCTCTGCGTCTCAGAGTCTCTGCATCTCAGTTTCTCTGCGTCTCAGTGTCTCTGCGCCTCAGTGTCTCTGCGTCTCTGCATCTCTGCGTCTCAGTGTCTCAATGTCTCTGCGTCTCAGTGTCTCAGTGTCTCTGCATCTCAGTGTCTCTGCGTCTCAGTGTCTCTGTGTCTCAGTGTCTCTGCGTCTCAGTGTCTCAGTGTCTCTGCGTCTCTGCGTCTCAGTGTCTCGGCGACTCAGTGTCATGGCGTCTCAGAGTCTCTTCGTCTCAGAGTCTCTTCGTCTCAGTGTCTCTGCGTCTCAGCGTCTCAGTGTCTCTGCGTCTCAGCGTCTCTGAGTCTCAGTGTCTCTGCGTCTCAGCGTCTCTGCGTCTCAGTGTCTCTGCGTCTCAGAGTCCCCGCGTCTCAGAGTCCCTGCGTGTCAGAGTCTCTGCGTCTCATAGTCCCTGTGTCTCAGCGTCCCTGTGTCTCAGCGTCCCTGTGTCTCAGCGTCCCTGCGTCTCAGCGTCCCTGTGTCTCAGCGTCCCTGCGTCTCAGCGTCCCTGCGTCTCAGCGTCTCTGTATCTCTGCGTCTCAATGTCTCTGCGTCTCAGTGTCTCTGCGTCTCAGTGTCTCAGCCTCGCAGATTCTCTGTTTCTCAGTGTCTCTGCGTCTCAGAGTCTGTGCGTCTCAGTGTCTCAGTGTCACAGTGTCTCAGCGTCTCAGTGTCTCTGCATCTCAGACTCACTGCATCTCAGTGTCTCTGCGTCTCAGTGTCTCTGCGTCTCAGAGTCCCCGCGTCTCAGAGTCCCCGCGTCTCAGCGTCTCTGCGTCTCAACATCTCAGTGTCTCTGCGTCTCAGTGTCTCTGCGTCTCAGTGTCTCTGCGTCTCAATGTCTCTGCGTCTCAGTGTCTCAGTGTCTCTGCGTCTCAGGGTCTCTGCGTCTCAGTGTCTCTGCGTCTCAGTGTCTCTGCGTCTCAGCGTCCCAGCGTCTCAGCGTCTCTGCGTCTCAGCATCTCAGTGTCTCTGCGTCTCAGTGTCTCTGCGTCTCAGTGTCTCTGCGTCTCAGTGTCTCTGCGTCTCAATGTCTCTGCGTCTCAGTGTCTCAGTGTCTCTGCGTCTCAGAGTCCCTGCGTCTCAGTGTCTCAGTGTCTCAGTGTCCCTGCATCTCAGTGTCTCTGCGTCTCAGTATCTCTGCGTCTCTGTGTCTCTGCGTCTCTGTGTCTCGGTGTCTCTGTGTCTCGGTGTCTCTGCGTCTCAGCGTCTCTGCGTCTCAGTGTCTCTGCGTCTCTGCGTCTCTGTGTCTCGGTGTCTCTGCGTCTCTGTGTCTCTGCGTCTCAGTGTCTCGGCGTCTCAGTGTCATGGCGTCTCAGAGTCTCTTCGTCTCAGAGTCTCTTCGTCTCTGAGTCTCAGCGTCTCAGTGTCTCAGCGTCCCTGCGTCTCAGCGTCCCTGCGTCTCAGCGTCTCTGCGTCTCAGCGTCTCTGCGTCTCAGTGTCTCTGCGTCTCAGCATCTCAGTGTTTCTGCGTCTCAGTGTCTCTGCGTCTCAGTGTCTCTGCGTCTCTGCGTCTCAGTGACTCTGCGTCTCAGTGTCTCTGCGTCTCAGTGTCTCAGTGTCTCCGCCTCGCAGACTCTCTGTTTCTCAGTGTCTCTGCGTCTCAGTTTCTCTGCGTCTCAGTGTCTCTGCGTCTCAGTGTCTCTGCGTCTCAGTGTCTCTGCGTCTCATAGTCTCTGCGTCTCAGTGTCTCCGCCTCGCAGACTCTCTGCGTCTCAGTGTCTCTGCGTCTCAGTGTCTCTGCGTCTCAGTGTCCCTGCGTCTCAGAGTCCCTGTGTCTCAGTGTCTCTGCGTCTCAGTGTCTCTGCGTCTCAGTGTCTCTGCGTCTCAGTTTCTCTGCGCCTCTGCGTCTCAGTGCCTCTGCGTCTCAGTGTCTCTGCGTCTCAGTTTCTCTGCGCCTCTGCGTCTCTGCGTCTCAGTGTCTCTGCGTCTCAGTGTCTCTGTGTCTCTGCGTCTCTGCGTCTCTGTGTCTCAGTGTCTCAGTGTCTCTGCGTCTCATAGTCTCTGCGTCTCAGAGTCTCTGAGTCTCAGTGTCTCCGCCTCCCAGACTCTCTGCGTCTCAGAGTCTCTGCGTCTCAGTTTCTCTGCGTCTCAGTGTCTCTGCGTCTCAGTGTCTCTGCGTCTCTGCATCTCTGCGTCTCAGTGTCTCAATGTCTCTGCGTCTCAGTGTCTCAGTGTCTCTGCATCTCAGTGTCTCTGTGTCTCAGTGTCTCTGTGTCTCAGTGTCTCTGCGTCTCAGTGTCTCAGTGTCTCTGCGTCTCTGCGTCTCAGTGTCTCGGCGACTCAGTGTCATGGCGTCTCAGAGTCTCTTCGTCTCAGAGTCTCTTCGTCTCAGTGTCTCTGCGTCTCAGCGTCTCAGTGTCTCTGCGTCTCAGCGTCTCTGAGTCTCAGTGTCTCTGCGTCTCAGCGTCTCTGCGTCTCAGTGTCTCTGCGTCTCAGAGTCCCCGCGTCTCAGAGTCCCTGCGTGTCAGAGTCTCTGCGTCTCATAGTCCCTGTGTCTCAGCGTCCCTGCGTCTCAGCGTCCCTGCGTCTCAGCGTCTCTGCGTCTCAGCGTCTCTGCGTCTCAATGTCTCTGCGTCTCAGTGTCTCTGCGTCTCAGTGTCTCAGCCTCGCAGATTCTCTGTTTCTCAGTGTCTCTGCGTCTCAGAGTCTGTGCGTCTCAGTGTCTCAGTGTCACAGTGTCTCAGCGTCTCAGTGTCTCTGCATCTCAGACTCACTGCATCTCAGTGTCTCTGCGTCTCAGTGTCTCTGCGTCTCAGAGTCCCCGCGTCTCAGAGTCCCCGCGTCTCAGCGTCTCTGCGTCTCAACATCTCAGTGTCTCTGCGTCTCAGTGTCTCTGCGTCTCAGCGTCCCAGCGTCTCTGCGTCTCAGCATCTCAGTGTCTCTGCGTCTCAGTGTCTCTGCGTCTCAATGTCTCTGCGTCTCAGTGTCTCAGTGTCTCTGCGTCTCAGGGTCTCTGCGTCTCAGTGTCTCTGCGTCTCAGTGTCTCTGCGTCTCAGCGTCCCAGCGTCTCAGCGTCTCTGCGTCTCAGCATCTCAGTGTCTCTGCGTCTCAGTGTCTCTGCGTCTCAATGTCTCTGCGTCTCAGTGTCTCAGTGTCTCTGCGTCTCAATGTCTCTGCGTCTCAGTGTCTCAGTGTCTCTGCGTCTCAGAGTCCCTGCGTCTCAGAGTCTCAGTGTCTCAGTGTCCCTGCATCTCAGTGTCTCTGCGTCTCAGTATCTCTGCGTCTCTGTGTCTCTGCGTCTCTGTGTCTCGGTGTCTCTGTGTCTCGGTGTCTCTGCGTCTCAGCGTCTCTGCGTCTCAGTGTCTCTGCGTCTCTGCGTCTCTGTGTCTCGGTGTCTCTGCGTCTCTGTGTCTCTGCGTCTCAGTGTCTCGGCGTCTCAGTGTCATGGCGTCTCAGAGTCTCTTCGTCTCAGAGTCTCTTCGTCTCTGAGTCTCAGCGTCTCAGTGTCTCAGCGTCCCTGCGTCTCAGCGTCCCTGCGTCTCAGCGTCTCTGCGTCTCAGCGTCTCAGCGTCTCTGCGTCTCAGTGTCTCTGCGTCTCAGTGTCTCTGCGTCTCAGTGTCTCAGTGTCTCTGCGTCTTAGTGTCTCTGCGTCTCAGTGTCTCTGCGTCTCTGTGTCTCTGCGTCTCTGCGTCTCTGTGCCTCTATGTCTCAGTGTCTCAGTGTCTCTGCGTCTCATAGTCTCTGCGTCTCAGAGTCTCTGAGTCTCAGTGTCTCCGCCTCCCAGACTCCCTGCGTCTCAGAGTCTCAGTGTCTCTGCGTCTCTGCGTCTCAGTGTCTCTGCGTCTCTGCGTCTCAGTGTCTCTGCGTCTCAGTGTCTCTGCGTCTCAGTGTCTCTGCGTCTTAGTGTCTCAGTGTCTCTGCGTCTCTGCGTCTCAGTGTCTCTGCGTCTCAGTGTCTCTGCGTCTCAGTGTCTCTGTGTCTCTGCGTCTCTGTGTCTCTGTGTCTCAGTGTCTCAGTGTCTCTGCGTCTCATAGTCTCTGCGTCTTAGAGTCTCTGAGTCTCAGTGTCTCCGCGTCCCAGACTCTCTGCGTCTCAGAGTCTCAGTGTCTCTGCGTCTCTGCGTCTCAGTCTCTCTGCGTCTCTGCGTCTCTGTGTCACTGCGTCTCTGTGTCTCAGCGTCTCTGCGTCTCAGAGTCTCTGAGTCTCAGAGTCTCAGAGTCTCAGTGTCACAGTGTCTCAGCGTCTCAGTGTCTCTGACTCCCAGACTCTCTGCGTCTCAGACTCTCTGCGTCTCAGTGTCTCTGCGTCTCAGTGTCTCTGCATCTCATAGTCTCTGCGTCTCAGTGTCTCCGCCTCGCAGACTCTCTGCGTCTCAGTGTCTCAGTGTCTCTGCGTCTCAGGGTCTCTGCGTCTCAGTGTCTCTGCGTCTCAGAGTCCCTGCGTCTCAGTGTCTCAGTGTCTCTGCGTCTCAGTGTCCCTGCATCTCAGTGTCTCTGCGTCTCGGTGTCTCTGCGTCTCAGCGTCTCTGCGTCTCAGTGTCTCTGCGTCTCTGTGTCTCTGTGTCTTGGTGTCTCTGCGTCTCTGTGTCTCTGCGTCTCAGTGTCTCGGCGTCTCAGTGTCATGGCGTCTCAGAGTCTCTTCGTCTCAGAGTCTCTTCGTCTCTGAGTCTCAGCGTCTCAGTGTCTCAGCGTCCCTGCGTCTCAGCGTCCCTGCGTCTCAGCGTCCCTGCGTCTCAGCGTCTCTGCGTCTCAGCGTCTCAGCGTCTCTGCGTCTCAGTGTCTCTGCGTCTCAGCGTCTCAGTGTCTCTGCGTCTCAGTGTCTCTGCGTCTCTGCGTCTCAGTGTCTCTGCGTCTCAGTGTCTCTGCGTCTCAGTGTCTCAGTGTCTCCGCCTCGCAGACTCTCTGTTTCTCAGTGTCTCTGCGTCTCAGTTTCTCTGTGTCTCGGTGTCTCTGCGTCTCAGTGTCTCTGCGTCTCATAGTCTCTGCGTCTCAGTGTCTCCGCCTCGCAGACTCTCTGCGTCTCAGTGTCTCTGCGTCTCAGTGTCTCTGCGTCTCAGTGTCCCTGCGTCTCAGAGTCCCTGCGTCTCAGTGTCTCTGCGTCTCAGTGTCTCTGCGTCTCAGTGTCTCTGCATCTCAGTTTCTCTGCGCCTCTGCGTCTCTGCGTCTCAGTGCCTCTGCGTCTCAGTGTCTCTGCGTCTCAGTTTCTCTGCGCCTCTGCGTCTGTGTCTCTGTGTCTCTGTGTCTCTGCGTCTCTGCGTCTCAGTGTCTCAGTGTCTCTGCGTCTCATAGTCTCTGCGTCTCAGAGTCTCTGAGTCTCAGTGTCTCCGCCTCCCAGACTCTCTGCGTCTCAGAGTCTCTGCATCTCAGTTTCTCTGCGTCTCAGTGTCTCTGCGTCTCAGTGTCTCTGCGTCTCTGCATCTCTGCGTCTCAGTGTCTCAATGTCTCTGCGTCTCAGTGTCTCAGTGTCTCTGCATCTCAGTGTCTCTGCGTCTCAGTGTCTCTGTGTCTCAGTGTCTCTGCGTCTCAGTGTCTCAGTGTCTCTGCGTCTCAGTGTCTCGGCGACTCAGTGTCATGGCGTCTCAGAGTCTCTTCGTCTCAGAGTCTCTTCATCTCAGTGTCTCTGCGTCTCAGCGTCTCAGTGTCTCTGCGTCTCAGCGTCTCTGAGTCTCAGTGTCTCTGCGTCTCAGCGTCTCTGCGTCTCAGTGTCTCTGCGTCTCAGAGTCCCCGCGTCTCAGAGTCCCTGCGTGTCAGAGTCTCTGCGTCTCATAGTCCCTGTGTCTCAGCGTCCCTGTGTCTCAGCGTCCCTGCGTCTCAGCGTCCCTGTGTCTCAGCGTCCCTGCGTCTCAGCGTCCCTGCGTCTCAGCGTCTCTGCGTCTCAGCGTCTCTGTATCTCTGCGTCTCAATGTCTCTGCGTCTCAGTGTCTCTGCGTCTCAGTGTCTCAGCCTCGCAGATTCTCTGTTTCTCAGTGTCTCTGCGTCTCAGAGTCTGTGCGTCTCAGTGTCTCAGTGTCACAGTGTCTCAGCGTCTCAGTGTCTCTGCATCTCAGACTCACTGCATCTCAGTGTCTCTGCGTCTCAGTGTCTCTGCGTCTCAGAGTCCCCGCGTCTCAGAGTCCCCGCGTCTCAGCGTCTCTGCGTCTCAACATCTCAGTGTCTCTGCGTCTCAGTGTCTCTGCGTCTCAGCGTCCCAGCGTCTCAGCGTCTCTGCGTCTCAGCATCTCAGTGTCTCTGCGTCTCAGTGTCTCTGCGTCTCAATGTCTCTGCGTCTCAGTGTCTCAGTGTCTCTGCGTCTCAGGGTCTCTGCGTCTCAGTGTCTCTGCGTCTCAGTGTCTCTGCGTCTCAGCGTCCCAGCGTCTCAGCGTCTCTGCGTCTCAGCATCTCAGTGTCTCTGCGTCTCAGTGTCTCTGCGTCTCAGTGTCTCTGCGTCTCAGTGTCTCAGTGTCCCTGCATCTCAGTGTCTCTGCGTCTCAGTATCTCTGCGTCTCTGTGTCTCTGCGTCTCTGTGTCTCGGTGTCTCTGTGTCTCGGTGTCTCTGCGTCTCAGCGTCTCTGCGTCTCAGTGTCTCTGTGTCTCTGCGTCTCTGTGTCTCGGTGTCTCTGCGTCTCTGTGTCTCTGAGTCTCAGTGTCTCGGCGTCTCAGTGTCATGGCGTCTCAGAGTCTCTTCGTCTCAGAGTCTCTTCGTCTCTGAGTCTCAGCGTCTCAGTGTCTCAGCGTCCCTGCGTCTCAGCGTCCCTGCGTCTCAGCGTCTCTGCGTCTCAGCGTCTCTGCGTCTCAGTGTCTCTGCGTCTCAGCATCTCAGTGTTTCTGCGTCTCAGTGTCTCTGCGTCTCAGTGTCTCTGCGTCTCTGCGTCTCAGTGACTCTGCGTCTCAGTGTCTCTGCGTCTCAGTGTCTCAGTGTCTCCGCCTCGCAGACTCTCTGTTTCTCAGTGTCTCTGCGTCTCAGTTTCTCTGCGTCTCAGTGTCTCTGCGTCTCAGTGTCTCTGCGTCTCAGTGTCTCTGCGTCTCATAGTCTCTGCGTCTCAGTGTCTCCGCCTCGCAGACTCTCTGCGTCTCAGTGTCTCTGCGTCTCAGTGTCTCTGCGTCTCAGTGTCCCTGCGTCTCAGAGTCCCTGTGTCTCAGTGTCTCTGCGTCTCAGTGTCTCTGCGTCTCAGTGTCTCTGCGTCTCAGTTTCTCTGCGCCTCTGCGTCTCAGTGCCTCTGCGTCTCAGTGTCTCTGCGTCTCAGTTTCTCTGCGCCTCTGCGTCTCTGCGTCTCAGTGTCTCTGCGTCTCAGTGTCTCTGTGTCTCTGCGTCTCTGCGTCTCTGTGTCTCAGTGTCTCAGTGTCTCTGCGTCTCATAGTCTCTGCGTCTCAGAGTCTCTGAGTCTCAGTGTCTCCGCCTCCCAGACTCTCTGCGTCTCAGAGTCTCTGCGTCTCAGTTTCTCTGCGTCTCAGTGTCTCTGCGTCTCAGTGTCTCTGCGTCTCTGCATCTCTGCGTCTCAGTGTCTCAATGTCTCTGCGTCTCAGTGTCTCAGTGTCTCTGCATCTCAGTGTCTCTGCGTCTCAGTGTCTCTGTGTCTCAGTGTCTCTGCGTCTCAGTGTCTCAGTGTCTCTGCGTCTCTGCGTCTCAGTGTCTCGGCGACTCAGTGTCATGGCGTCTCAGAGTCTCTTCGTCTCAGAGTCTCTTCGTCTCAGTGTCTCTGCGTCTCAGCGTCTCAGTGTCTCTGCGTCTCAGCGTCTCTGAGTCTCAGTGTCTCTGCGTCTCAGCGTCTCTGCGTCTCAGTGTCTCTGCGTCTCAGAGTCCCCGCGTCTCAGAGTCCCTGCGTGTCAGAGTCTCTGCGTCTCATAGTCCCTGTGTCTCAGCGTCCCTGTGTCTCAGCGTCCCTGCGTCTCAGCGTCCCTGCGTCTCAGCGTCCCTGCGTCTCAGCGTCTCTGCGTCTCAGCGTCTCTGCGTCTCAATGTCTCTGCGTCTCAGTGTCTCTGCGTCTCAGTGTCTCAGCCTCGCAGATTCTCTGTTTCTCAGTGTCTCTGCGTCTCAGAGTCTGTGCGTCTCAGTGTCTCAGTGTCACAGTGTCTCAGCGTCTCAGTGTCTCTGCATCTCAGACTCACTGCATCTCAGTGTCTCTGCGTCTCAGTGTCTCTGCGTCTCAGAGTCCCCGCGTCTCAGAGTCCCCGCGTCTCAGCGTCTCTGCGTCTCAACATCTCAGTGTCTCTGCGTCTCAGTGTCTCTGCGTCTCAGCGTCCCAGCGTCTCAGCGTCTCTGCGTCTCAGCATCTCAGTGTCTCTGCGTCTCAGTGTCTCTGCGTCTCAATGTCTCTGCGTCTCAGTGTCTCAGTGTCTCTGCGTCTCAGGGTCTCTGCGTCTCAGTGTCTCTGCGTCTCAGTGTCTCTGCGTCTCAGCGTCCCAGCGTCTCAGCGTCTCTGCGTCTCAGCATCTCAGTGTCTCTGCGTCTCAGTGTCTCTGCGTCTCAATGTCTCTGCGTCTCAGTGTCTCAGTGTCTCTGCGTCTCAATGTCTCTGCGTCTCAGTGTCTCAGTGTCTCTGCGTCTCAGAGTCCCTGCGTCTCAGTGTCTCAGCGTCTCAGTGTCCCTGCATCTCAGTGTCTCTGCGTCTCAGTATCTCTGCGTCTCTGTGTCTCTGCGTCTCTGTGTCTCGGTGTCTCTGTGTCTCGGTGTCTCTGCGTCTCAGCGTCTCTGCGTCTCAATGTCTCTGCGTCTCTGCGTCTCTGTGTCTCAGTGTCTCTGCGTCTCTGTGTCTCTGCGTCTCAGTGACTCGGCGTCTCAGTGTCATGGCGTCTCAGAGTCTCTTCGTCTCAGAGTCTCTTCGTCTCTGAGTCTCAGCGTCTCAGTGTCTCAGCGTCCCTGCGTCTCAGCGTCCCTGCCTCTCAGCGTCCCAGCGTCTCAGCGTCCCTGCGTCTCAGCGTCCCTGCGTCTCAGCGTCTCTGCGTCTCAGCGTCTCAGTGTCTCTGCGTCTCAGTGTCTCTGCGTCTCAATGTCTCTGCGTCTCAGTGTCTCAGTGTCTCTGCGTCTCAGGGTCTCTGCGTCTCAGTGTCTCTGCGTCTCAGAGTCCCTGCGTCTCAGTGTCTCAGTGTCTCTGCGTCACAGTGTCCCTGCATCTCAGTGTCTCTGCATCTCAGTGTCTCTGCGTCTCTGTGTCTCTGCGTCTCTGCGTCTCGGTGTCTCTGCGTCTCAGCGTCTCTGCGTCTCAGTGTCTCTGCGTCTCTGTGTCTTGGTGTCTCTGCGTCTCTGTGTCTCTGCGTCTCAGTGTCTCGGCGTCTCAGTGTCATGGTGTCTCAGAGTCTCTTCGTCTCAGAGTCTCTTCGTCTCTGAGTCTCAGCGTCTCAGTGTCTCAGCGTCCCTGCGTCTCAGCGTCCCTGCGTCTCAGCGTCCCTGCGTCTCAGCGTCTCTGCGTCTCAGTCTCAGCGTCTCTGCGTCTCAGCGTCTCTGCGTCTCAGCGTCTCAGCGTCTCTGCGTCTCTGCGTCTCAGTGTCTCTGCGTCTCAGTGTCTCTGTGTCTCTGCGTCTCTGCGTCTCATAGTCTCTGAGTCTCAGTGTCTCCGCCTCCCAGACTCTCTGCGTCTCAGAGTCTCTGCGTCTCAGTTTCTCTGCGTCTCAGTGTCTCTGCGTCTCAGTGTCTCTGCGTCTCTGCATCTCTGCGTCTCAGTGTCTCAATGTCTCTGCGTCTCAGTGTCTCAGTGTCTCTGCATCTCAGTGTCTCTGCGTCTCAGTGTCTCAGTGTCTCTGCGTCTCAGTGTCTCAGTGTCTCTGCGTCTCAGTGTCTCGGCGTCTCAGTGTCATGGCGTCTCAGAGTCTCTTCGTCTCAGAGTCTCTTCGTCTCAGTGTCTCTGCGTCTCAGCGTCTCAGTGTCTCTGCGTCTCAGCGTCTCTGCGTCTCAGTGTCTCAGTGTCTCTGCGTCTCAGAGTCTCTGCATCTCAGACTCTCTGCATCTCAGTGTCTCTGCGTCTCAGTGTCTCTGCGTCTCAGAGTCCCCGCGTCTCAGAGTCCCCGCGTCTCAGAGTGCCCGCGTCTCAGCGTCCCAGCGTCTCAGCGTCCCTGCATCTCAGCGTCCCTGCGTCTCAGCGTCTCTGCGTCTCAGCGTCTCAGTGTCTCTGCGTCTCAGTGTCTCTGCGTCTCAATGTCTCTGCGTCTCAGTGTCTCTGCGTCTCAGTGTCTCTGCGTCTCATAGTCTCTGCGCCTCAGTGTGTCCGCCTCGCAGACACTCTGCGTCTCAGTGTCTCTGCGTCTCAGTGTCTCAGCGTCTCAGTGTCCCTGCGCATCAGAGTCCCTGCGTCTCAGGGTCTCTGCGTCTCAGTGTCTCTGCGTCTCAGAGTCCCTGCGTCTCAGTGTCTCAGTGTCTCTGCGTCTCAGTGTCCCTGCATCTCAGTGTCTCTGCGTCTCAGTATCTCTGCGTCTCTGTGTCTCTGTGTCTCGGTGTCTCTGCGTCTCGGTGTCTCTGCGTCTCAGCGTCTCTGCGTCTCAGTGTCTCTGCGTCTCTGTGTCTCTGTGTCTTGGTGTCTCTGCGTCTCTGTGTCTCTGCGTCTCAGTGTCTCGGCGTCTCAGTGTCATGGCGTCTCAGAGTCTCTTCGTCTCAGAGTCTCTTCGTCTCTGAGTCTCAGCGTCTCAGTGTCTCAGCGTCCCTGCGTCTCAGCGTCCCTGCGTCTCAGCGTCCCTGCGTCTCAGCGTCTCAGCGTCTCAGCGTCTCTGCGTCTCAGTGTCTCTGCATCTCAGCGTCTCAGTGTCTCTGCGTCTCAGTGTCTCTGCGTCTCAGTGTCTCTGCGTCTCTGCGTCTCAGTGTCTCTGCGTCTCAGTGTCTCTGCGTCTCAGTGTCTCAGTGTCTCCGCCTCGCAGACTCTCTGTTTCTCAGTGTCTCTGCGTCTCAGTTTCTCTGCGTCTCAGTGTCTCTGCGTCTCAGTGTCTCTGCGTCTCAGTGTCTCTGCGTCTCATAGTCTCTGCGTCTCAGTGTCTCCGCCTCGCAGACTCTCTGCGTCTCAGTGACTCTGCGTCTCAGTGTCTCTGCGTCTCAGTGTCCCTGCGTCTCAGAGTCCCTGCGTCTCAGTGTCTCTGCGTCTCAGTGTCTCTGCGTCTCAGTGTCTCTGCGTCTCAGTTTCTCTGCGCCTCTGCGTCTCTGCGTCTCAGTGCCTCTGCGTCTCAGTGTCTCTGCGTCTCAGTTTCTCTGCGCCTCTGCGTCTCTGCGTCTCAGTGTCTCTGCGTCTCAGTGTCTCTGTGTCTCTGCGTCTCTGCATCTCTGTGTCTCTGTGTCTCAGTGTCTCTGCGTCTCATAGTCTCTGCGTCTCAGAGTCTCTGAGTCTCAGTGTCTCCGCCTCCCAGACTCTCTGCGTCTCAGAGTCTCTGCGTCTCAGTGTCTCTGCGTCTCTGCATCTCAGTGTCTCTGCGTCTCAGTGTCTCAATGTCTCTGCGTCTCAGTGTCTCAGTGTCTCTGCATCTCAGTGTCTCTGCGTCTCAGTGTCTCTGTGTCTCAGTGTCTCTGCGTCTCAGTGTCTCAGTGTCTCTGCGTCTCTGCGTCTCAGTGTCTCGGCGACTCAGTGTCATGGCGTCTCAGAGTCTCTTCGTCTCAGAGTCTCTTCGTCTCAGTGTCTCTGCGTCTCAGCGTCTCAGTGTCTCTGCGTCTCAGCGTCTCTGAGTCTCAGTGTCTCTGCGTCTCAGCATCTCTGCATCTCAGTGTCTCTGCGTCTCAGAGTCCCCGCGTCTCAGAGTCCCTGCGTGTCAGAGTCTCTGCGTCTCATAGTCCCTGTGTCTCAGCGTCCCTGTGTCTCAGCGTCCCTGCGTCTCAGCGTCCCTGTGTCTCAGCGTCCCTGCGTCTCAGCGTCCCTGCGTCTCAGCGTCCCTGCGTCTCAGCGTCTCTGCGTCTCAGCGTCTCTGTGTCTCTGCGTCTCAATGTCTCTGCGTCTCAGTGTCTCTGCGTCTCAGTGTCTCAGCCTCGCAGATTCTCTGTTTCTCAGTGTCTCTGCGTCTCAGAGTCTGTGCGTCTCAGTGTCTCAGTGTCACAGTGTCTCAGCGTCTCAGTTTCTCTGCATCTCAGACTCACTGCATCTCAGTGTCTCTGCGTCTCAGTGTCTCTGCGTCTCAGAGTCCCCGCGTCTCAGAGTCCCCGCGTCTCAGCGTCTCTGCGTCTCAACATCTCAGTGTCTCTGCGTCTCAGTGTCTCTGCGTCTCAGCGTCCCAGCGTCTCAGCGTCTCTGCGTCTCAGCATCTCAGTGTCTCTGCGTCTCAGTGTCTCTGCGTCTCAATGTCTCTGCGTCTCAGTGTCTCAGTGTCTCTGCGTCTCAGGGTCTCTGCGTCTCAGTGTCTCTGCGTCTCAGTGTCTCTGCGTCTCAGCGTCCCAGCGTCTCAGCGTCTCTGCGTCTCAGCATCTCAGTGTCTCTGCGTCTCAGTGTCTCTGCGTCTCAATGTCTCTGCGTCTCAGTGTCTCAGTGTCTCTGCGTCTCAATGTCTCTGCTTCTCAGTGTCTCAGTGTCTCTGCGTCTCAGAGTCCCTGCGTCTCAGTGTCTCAGTGTCTCAGCGTCTCAGTGTCCCTGCATCTCAGTGTCTCTGCGTCTCAGTATCTCTGCGTCTCTGTGTCTCTGCGTCTCTGTGTCTCGGTGTCTCTGTGTCTCGGTGTCTCTGTGTCTCGGTGTCTCTGCGTCTCAGCGTCTCTGCGTCTCAGTGTCTCTGCGTCTCTGCGTCTCTGTGTCTCGGTGTCTCTGCGTCTCTGTGTCTCTGCGTCTCAGTGTCTCGGCGTCTCAGTGTCATGGCGTCTCAGAGTCTCTTCGTCTCAGAGTCTCTTCGTCTCTGAGTCTCAGCGTCTCAGTGTCTCAGTGTCCCTGCGTCTCAGCGTCCCTGCGTCTCAGCGTCCCAGCGTCTCAGCGTCCCTGCGTCTCAGCGTCCCTGCGTCTCAGCGTCTCTGCGTCTCAGTGTGTCCGCCTCGCAGACTCTCTGCGTCTCAGTGACTCTGCGTCTCAGTGTCTCTGCGCCTCAGTGTCCCTGCGTCTCAGAGTCCCTGCGTCTCAGTGTCTCTGCGTCTCAGTGTCTCTGCGTCTCAGTGTCTCTGCGTCTCTGCGTCTCAGTGTCTCTGCGTCTCAGTGTCTCTGCGTCTCAGTGTCTCTGCGTCTCTGCGTTTCAGCGTCTCTGCGTCTCAGTGTCTCTGCGTCTCAGTGTCTCTGAGTCTCTGCGTCTCAGTGTCTCTGCTTCTCAGTGTCTCTGCGTCTCAGTGTCTCTGCGTCTCAGTGTCTCTGCGTCTCTGCGTCTCAGTGTCTCTGCGTCTCAGTGTCTCTGCGTCTCAGTGTCTCTGCGTCTCAGTGTCTCTGCGTCTCTGCGTCTTAGTGTCTCTGCGTCTCAGTGTCTCTGCGTCTCTGCATCTCTGCGTCTCTGTGTCTCTATGTCTCAGTGTCTCAGTGTCTCTGCGTCTCATAGTCTCTGCGTCTCAGAGTCTCTGAGTCTCAGTGTCTCCGCCTCCCAGACTCCCTGCGTCTCAGAGTCTCAGTGTCTCTGCGTCTCTGCGTCTCAGTGTCTCTGCGTCTCTGCGTCTCAGTGTCTCTGCGTCTCAGTGTCTCTGCGTCTTAGTGTCTCAGTGTCTCTGCGTCTCTGCGTCTCAGTGTCTCTGCGTCTCAGTGTCTCTGCGTCTCAGTGTCTCTGCGTCTCTGTGTCTCTGCGTCTCTGTGTCTCAGTGTCTCAGTGTCTCTGCGTCTCATAGTCTCTGCGTCTTAGAGTCTCTGAGTCTCAGTGTCTCCGCGTCCCAGACTCTCTGCGTCTCAGAGTCTCAGTGTCTCTGCGTCTCTGCGTCTCAGTCTCTCTGCGTCTCTGTGTCACTGCGTCTCTGTGTCTCTGTGTCTCAGCGTCTCTGCGTCTCAGAGTCTCTGAGTCTCAGAGTCTCAGTGTCACAGTGTCTCAGCGTCTCAGTGTCTCTGACTCCCAGACTCTCTGCGTCTCAGACTCTCTGCGTCTCAGTGTCTCTGCGTCTCAGTGTCTCTGCATCTCATAGTCTCTGCGTCTCAGTGTCTCCGCCTCGCAGACTCTCTGCGTCTCAGTGTCTCAGTGTCTCTGCGTCTCAGAGTCCATGCGTCTCAGTGTCTCAGTGTCTCTGCGTCTCAGTGTCCCTGCATCTCAGTGTCTCTGCGTCTCGGTGTCTCTGCGTCTCAGCGTCTCTGCGTCTCAGTGTCTCTGCGTCTCTGTGTCTCTGTGTCTTGGTGTCTCTGCGTCTCTGTGTCTCTGCGTCTCAGTGTCTCGGCGTCTCAGTGTCATGGCGTCTCAGAGTCTCTCCGTCTCAGAGTCTCTTCGTCTCTGAGTCTCAGCGTCTCAGTGTCTCAGCGTCCCTGCGTCTCAGCGTCCCTGCGTCTCAGCGTCCCTGCGTCTCAGCGTCTCTGCGTCTCAGCGTCTCAGCGTCACTGCGTCTCAGTGTCTCTGCGTCTCAGCGTCTCAGTGTCTCTGCGTCTCAGTGTCTCTGCGTCTCAGTGTCTCTGCGTCTCTGCGTCTCAGTGTCTCTGCGTCTCAGTGTCTCTGCGTCTCAGTGTCTCAGTGTCTCCGCCTCGCAGACTCTCTGTTTCTCAGTGTCTCTGCGTCTCAGTGTCTCTGCGTCTCAGTGTCTCTGCGTCTCATAGTCTCTGCGTCTCAGTGTCTCCGCCTCGCAGACTCTCTGCGTCTCAGTGTCTCTGCGTCTCAGTGTCTCTGCGTCTCAGTGTCTCTGCGTCTCAGTGTCCCTGCGTCTCAGAGTCCCTGCGTCTCAGTGTCTCTGCGTCTCAGTGTCTCTGCGTCTCAGTGTCTCTGCGTCTCAGTTTCTCTGCGCCTCTGCGTCTCTGCGTCTCAGTGCCTCTGCGTCTCAGTGTCTCTGCGTCTCAGTTTCTCTGCGCCTCTGCGTCTCTGCGTCTCAGTGTTTCTGCGTCTCAGTGTCTCTGTGTCTCTGCGTCTCTGCGTCTCTGTGTCTCTGCGTCTCTGCGTCTCTGTGTCTCAGTGTCTCAGTGTCTCTGCGTCTCATAGTCTCTGCGTCTCAGAGTCTCTGAGTCTCAGTGTCTCCGCCTCCCAGACTCTCTGCGTCTCAGAGTCTCTGCGTCTCAGTTTCTCTGCGTCTCAGTGTCTCTGCGTCTCAGTGTCTCTGCGTCTCTGCATCTCTGCGTCTCAGTGTCTCAATGTCTCTGCGTCTGTGTCTCTGCATCTCAGTGTCTCTGCGTCTCAGTGTCTCTGTGTCTCTGCGTCTCTGCGTCTCTGTGTCTCAGTGTCTCAGTGTCTCTGCGTCTCATAGTCTCTGCGTCTTAGAGTCTCTGAGTCTCAGTGTCTCCGCGTCCCAGACTCTCTGCGTCTCAGAGTCTCAGTGTCTCTGCGTCTCAGTGTCTCTGCGTCTCAGTGTCTCTGCGTCTCTGCGTCTCAGTGTCTCTGCGTCTCAGTGTCTCAGTGTCTCAGTGTCTCCGCCTCGCAGACTCTCTGTTTCTCAGTGTCTCTGCGTCTCAGTTTCTCTGCGTCTCAGTGTCTCTGCGTCTCAGTGTCTCTGCGTCTCAGTGTCTCTGCGTCTCATAGTCTCTGCGTCTCAGTGTCTCCGCCTCGCAGACTCTCTGCGTCTCAGTGTCTCTGCGTCTCAGTGTCTCTGCGTCTCAGTGTCCCTGCGTCTCAGAGTCCCTGCGTCTCAGTGTCTCTGCGTCTCAGTGTCTCTGCGTCTCAGTGTCTCTGCGTCTCAGTTTCTCTGCGCCTCTGCGTCTCTGCGTCTCAGTGCCTCTGCGTCTCAGTGTCTCTGCGTCTCAGTTTCTCTGCGCCTCTGCGTCTCTGCGTCTCAGTGTCTCTGCGTCTCAGTGTCTCTGTGTCTCTGCGTCTCTGCGTCTCTGTGTCTCAGTCTCTCAGTGTCTCTGCGTCTCATAGTCTCTGCGTCTCAGAGTCTCTGAGTCTCAGTGTCTCCGCCTCCCAGACTCTCTGCGTCTCAGAGTCTCTGCGTCTCAGTTTCTCTGCGTCTCAGTGTCTCTGCGTCTCAGTGTCTCTGCGTCTCTGCATCTCTGCGTCTCAGTGTCTCAATGTCTCTGCGTCTCAGTGTCTCAGTGTCTCTGCATCTCAGTGTCTCTGCGTCTCAGTGTCTCTGTGTCTCAGTGTCTCTGCGTCTCAGTTCTCAGTGTCTCTGCGTCTCTGCGTCTCAGTGTCTCGGCGACTCA
>NW_027651081.1:0-5000 GCF_965287045.1 Carcharhinus amblyrhynchos
TGGGTTACGGTGATGGGGTCTGGGTGGGATTGTGAGGTCGGTGCAGACTTGATGGGCCGAATGGCCTCTTTCTGCACTGTAGGGTTCTAGTGTGAGGATTCTGGAAGTTTGGGGGGGGGGGGGGGGGAGCGTTGGTGAGGGTCCCAGGAGGTGGGAGGTGGCAGGGGGGGTGGGGGTGAGGCTCCCAGGTTGGGGTGGGGAGGAGGTGGGAGGGTGAGGGTCTGGGGGTGGGGGGTGGTGAGGGTCCCTTGTGCAGGGGGGTGGGGGGGCGGGGCGGGAGCGGGTGTGGGGGTGAGGTTCCCAGGTTGGGGTGGGGTGGAGGGGGTGGTGGTGGGGTGGTGAGGGTCCTGGGAGTCGGGTGAGGGTGCGGCAGAGTGGGGCGGGGGTGGTGGTGAGAGTCCCCGGGGTGAAGCTCCTGGAGGAGGGGCCGGTCTCGGTCTCGGGGGTGCGGCTCTGTACGGTTGAGCGGTTGGGGAGGTGGGGGGGGTTCTGTGTCCCAATCTTCACCCAAGTTTCTCTTCCAGCTCCTGAAATCATCAACTACGAACCCCTCGGACACCCAGCAGACATGTGGTGAGTTCAGGGAGTCATTGGTGAGCAGACAGGCAGGGACAAGACATGGTTACGCAAAAAAATGTTTCACTCTGGGTCTGATCCCAGTGACCCACGAGGGAGCTTTT
Source organism: Carcharhinus amblyrhynchos (assembly GCF_965287045.1). NCBI lineage: Eukaryota > Metazoa > Chordata > Chondrichthyes > Carcharhiniformes > Carcharhinidae > Carcharhinus > Carcharhinus amblyrhynchos. The sequence goes on from NW_027651081.1 coordinate 681, forward strand.
GTCAAACCAAGTTTATTTAAGAATACCATTCGGGTGGAGTTGGAGGAATGAGCCTAACTTTGACCAGTCAAAACACAAACCAGAATCATTCTTCACAGCTAGCTATCTCTGTTGTTCCAATTCATCGATATCCCACAGACACAAATCCCTTTTCCGAGCCAGTTAAACACTCACGGGACGCTGGATTTCCAGCTTTTTGACCATCTCTGGACACAGGGTTTTCCAGAGAAGGATGCACCAGCGGAACTTCTGACGAATAGACCGCGTCTCCGGCAGATACGCCCCTCGGCAGCGAGTTCCAACCGTGCCAAAAATCCGCCTCGCACGTCCCCTTTGAACCTCGCCCCCAGAGAGAGAGCGCCGAAAAGATTTACTAGGACGTAGAACGTTCCAGCGCAGTACAGGCCATTCGGCCCTCAATGTTGCGCTGTCCAGTGGAACCAATCTCTACCCTAAACTATTCCAATCTTATCCACGTGCCCATCCACTGACCATTCCAACGCCCTCAAAGTTGGCGCGTCCACAACTGCTGCAGGCAGGGCATTCCACGCCCTCCCTGAGTGAAGAAACTCCCTCCGTCCTATACCTACCACCCCTCAATTCAAAGCTGTGTCCCCTCATGTTAGCCGTCACCATCCGAGGGAAAAGGCTGTCACCCTATCCTACCCTCTGATCATCTTGCCTGCCTCAATTAGTTCACCTCTTATCCTTCTTCTCTCTAACGAAAAATAACCTCAAGTCCCCTCAGCCTTTCCTCGTAAGACCTACCCTCCAAACCAGGCAACATAAGAAATAGGAGCAGGAGTAGGCCATCCGGCCCTTCGAGCCTGCCCCGCCATTCAATAAGATCATGGCTGATCTGTCGTGGCTCAGTTCCACATTCCCGCCCTCTCCCCATAACCCTTAATCCCCTCTCTCATCAAAAACCCATCAACCCGCGTCTTAAATATATTTAGCGAGGCAGCCTCCACCACTTCAACGGGCAGAGAATTCCAGAGATTCACCACCCTTTGAGTGAAGAAGTTCCTCCTCAACTCCGTTCTAAACCGCCCCCCCTTTATCTTGAGGCTGTGCCCCCTAGTCCTACTGTCCTTTCTGAGCGGGAAGAGTCTCTCCACCTCTATCCTATCCATCCCATTCATCATCTTATACGTCTCAATGAGATCTCCCCTCATTCTTCTAAACTCTAACGAGTACAAGCCTAGTTTATTCAGCCTCTCCTCATAGCTCAACCCCCTCAACTCCGGTATCAGCCTAGTAAACCTCCTCTGCACTCCCTCCAAGGCCAAAATATCCTTGCGTAAGTGCGGCGACCAATCCTGGTAAACCTCCTCCGCGCCCTTTCCAATACCTCCACATCTTTCTTATAATGCAGTGACCCAGAACTGTACGCAAGTGTGGCCACACCAGAGTTTTGTACAGTTGTAACTTGACCTCACGGCTCCAAAATTCAATCCCTCTACCAATAAAAGCCAACACACCTTCTTAACAAGCTTCTCAACCTGGCTGCCAACTTTCAGGGAGCTATGCACGTGTACCCCTGTTACTAGGATGCTGTGGATCAGTGCTCCTTCCACTCACATTGTCAGCCACTTCAGGTCTTGAACAGCAGGTTAGGTGTAAGGATTCGCATTCTAATCAGTAATCTCTAAACTGTCTGTGCTTTATATGCTCTGTCTGAGGCCAGAACTCTCCATTCACCTGACGAAGGGCTAACCCGAAAGCTAGTGAGTATATTATCAAATAAATAGGTTGGACTAAAACCTGGTGTTGTCAGACTTTTTACTGGGATGCTACCAGGATTTTTGATGGATTGAGTTATAAGGAGAGGCTGGGATAGACTGGGACTTTTTTTTCTCTGGAGCGTAGAGGGGTGATCTTATAGAGGTCTATAAAATAATGAGGGGGCACAGATCAGCGAGATAGTCAATATCTTTTCCCCAAAGGTAGGGGAGTCTAAAACTAGAGGGCAGAGGTTTAAGGGGAGAGGGGAGAGGGTCCAGAGGGACACACGGAGTGTCTGAACCTGATGACACGAAGATGAGTGGAAAAGCAGATTGCGCGGAGGGTCTGGAAAGTCTGCAGAGGGATCTGGATAGGCTGAGCGAGTGGGCGAGGACCTGGCAGATGGAGTACAATGTTGGCAAGTGTGAGGTTATCCACTTTGGCAGGAATAATAGTAGGAGGGATTATTATTTAAAGGGTGAAAAGCTGCAGCATGCTACGGTGCAGAGGGATCTGGGCGTCACGGTGCACGAATCGCAAAAACCCAGTCTGCAGGTGCAGCAGGTGATCAAGGAGGCGAATGGCCTTTATAGCGAGGGGGATTGAATATAAAAGTAGGGAGGGTCTTGCTGCAACTGTACAGGGCACTGGTGAGGCCGCAGCTGGAGTACTGTGTGCAGTTTTGGTCGCTGCACTTGCGCAAAGATATTTTGGCCTTGGAGGGAGTGCAGAGGAGGTTCACTAGGCTGATACCGGAGATGAGGGGGTTGGACTATGAAGAGAGACTAAATAGACTGGGTCTGTACTCGTTGGAGTTTAGAGGGGGGGGATCTTATAGAGACGTATAAGATAACGAAGGGGATGGATAGGGTAGAGGTAGAGAGATTCTTCCCGCTTAGAAAGGACTGTAGGACTAGAGGGCACAGCCTCAAGATAAAAGGGGGGGCGGTTTAGACGGAGTTGAGGAGGAACTTCTTCACTCAAAGGGTGGTGAATCTCTGGAATTCTCTGCCCGTTGAAGTGGTGGAGGCTGCCTCGCTCAATATATTGAAGTCACGGGTAGATAGGTTTCTGATAGACAGGGGAGAGATCTTATTGAATGGCGGGGCAGGCTCGAGGGGCTAGATGGCCGACTCCTGCTCCTATTTCTTATGTTCGTATGTACGAGCTGCCAGAGGCAGAGGGAGAGGCGATAACGATTTTGTCTTTTAAGAAGTATTTGGACAGTTACAGGGGGGTGTAGAGGGATATGGCCAAGTATGGACGAAAGGAAATAGATCCCCACTCCCCCCGAGGGAGCTCGGGGAAGACTGATTTCTGGGATAGTCGGATTGGCGTTGTTGGGGAGGGGGGCGGGGGGAGAGGACGGCTGGATTGGGCCTGTGTTCCCGGGATGACAGAAGAACGGGAAGGGGTGGGATCGCACTGAAGAGATACCACGTTCTAACAGAGTGGGTACGGGAGATTTGCCTCTGTCTGCTCTGGGGGAACTCAGGGTCAGAGTCTCGGGGCAGGGGATTGTGGGGGGGGGCGGGGGTGGCGAGGAGGGAGAAATGGGTGGGGGAGAGGGGTTTGTGGGTGTTGGAGAGAGAGAGCGGGAGTGTAGATGGAGAGGGAACAGCAGCCGTGATAGTAGGCGGGGAACACCAAACCTTCTCCTCCTGCTCCTGTTTGCCAAGAGACGCTGATCGGACGCAGAGCTGGGCCGAGAAGGGGCGGATGGAGTTTAATCCCGATAAGTGTGGTTCACTTTGGTCGGACGAACTCGAACGCGGATTACAGGGCAGGGTTCTGAGGAGGAACAGAGAGAGATCTCGGGGGTTCGTATCCACAGATCTCTGAAGGTCTCCAGTCCAGTGGAGAGAGCCGTGAAGGAGGCTTATAGTGTGTTAGAGTTTATTAACAGGGGGTTTGAGTTTAAGAGCCGTGGGGTTATGCTACAACTGTACAGGACCTCGGAGAGACCACATTTAGAATATTGTGTTCTGTTCTGGTCACTCTCACTATAAGAAGGATGTGGGAGCAGTCTCTCTGTCACCCTGACTGTGTGTGTGTCTCTCTCTCTCTCTCGTCACTCTGACTATGTGTGTGTCTCTCTCTCTCTCTGTCACTCTATGTGTGTGTGTCTCTCTCTCTCTGTCACTCTGTGTGTGTGTCTCTCTCTCTCTCTCTGTCACTCTATGTGTGTGTGTCTCTCTCTCTCTGTCACTCTGTGTGTGTGTGTCTCTCTCTCTCTCTGTCACTGTGTGTGTGTGTCTCTCTCTCTCTGTCACTCTGTGTGTGTGTCTCTCTCTCTCTGTCACTCTGTGTGTGTGTGTCTCTCTCTCTCTCTGTCACTCTGTGTGTGTGTCTCTCTCTCTCTCTCTGTCACTCTGTGTGTGTGTGTGTGTCTCTCTCTCTGTCACTCTGTGTGTGTGTGTCTCTCTCAGTCTCTCTGTCACTCTGTGTGTGTGTCTCTCTCTCTCTGTCACTCTGTGTGTGTGTGTGTGTCTCTCTCAGTCTCTCTGTCACTCTGTGTGTGTGTCTCTCTCTCTCTGTCACTCTGTGTGTGTGTGTGTGTCTCTCTCTCTCTGTCACTCTGTGTGTGTGTGTTTC
>NW_027651081.1:7500-17500 GCF_965287045.1 Carcharhinus amblyrhynchos
GTGTGTGTGTCTCTCTCTCTCTGTCACTCTGTGTGTGTGTGTCTCTCTCAGCCTCTCTGTCACTCTGTGTGTGTGTGTCTCTCTCTCTCTCTGTCACTCTGTGTGTGTGTGTCTCTCTCTGCCTCTCTCTCTGTTTCTGTCTCTCTCTGTCTCTCTCCCTCTATTTTTCTCTCTCTCTCTCTGCCTCTCTCTCTGTTTCTCTGCTCACTCTCACTATAAGAAGGATGTGGGAGCCATTGGAGGGAGATTTACCAGGATGCTGCCTGGTTTGGAGGGTAGGTCTTTGGAGGAAAGGGTTGAGGGAGCTGGGGCTTTGGAGCGGAGGAGGGTGAGAGGTGACTGAATCGAGGTTTATGAGGGGGATTGATAGAGTGGAGGGGCAGAGGCTGTTCCCTCGGGTGGGTGTAGCTGTTACTAGGGGTAACTATAAGGTGGGAGATATCGGAGAGATGTCCGAGGTAGGTTCTTCACTCAGAGAGTGATTGGGGTGCGGAATGGACGGCCTGCTGTGATAGTCGGACACTCGAGGAACTCCCGAGCGGTTATTGGGATAGGCTCATGGAGCACTCTGGAATGATAGGGAGCGGGATAGACCGATCTGGGGTTGGGACACAGCTCGGCACAACATCGAGGGGCCTGGACGGTTCTGGAATGTTCTATGTAGAACAGTGAAGGCCATTCGGCCCCCTCCTGCTCCTATCGCGATGCCTAAACTAAAACCGTACGCGCTTACAGAGTCCGTACCCTCCCATTCCCGTCCTGTTCATGGATTTGCCCAGTTGCCCCTTAAATCCCGCTCTCGTACCCACTCCCACCCCCTCCCCGGGCGTCCCAGACACTCACCTCCCTCTGTGTAAAAAAACTTACCCTCACATCTCCTCTAAACTTTTCCCCTTAAACCGGCACACTCCATGTACCTGTACGCCCAGATCCCTCTGCCTATCAATACTCTGTGTACCTGTACGCCCAGATCCTCTGCCTATCAATACTCTGTGTATCTGTACACCCAGATCCCTCTGCCTAGCAATACTCTGTGTACCTGTACGCCCAGATCCCTCTGCCTATCAATACTCTGTGTACCTGTACGCCCAGATCCCTCTGCCTATCAATACTCTGTGTACCTGTACGCCCAGATCCCTCTGCCTATTAATACTCTGTGTACCTGTACGCCCAGATCCTCTGCCTATCAATACTCCGTGTACCTGTACGCCCCAGATCCCTCTGCCTATCAATACTCTGTGTACCTGTACGCCCAGATCCCTCTGCCTAGCAATACTCTGTGTACCTGTACGCCCAGATCCCTCTGCCTATCAATACTCTGTGTACCTGTACGCCCAGATCCCTCTGCCTATCAATACTCTGTGTACCTGTACGCCCAGATCCCTCTGCCTATCAATACTCTGTGTACCTGTACGCCCAGATCCCTCTGCCTATCAATACTCCGTGTACCTGTACGCCCAGATCCCTCTGCCTATCAATACTCCGTGTACCTGTACGCCCAGATCCCTCTGCCTATCAATACTCTGTGTACCTGTACGCCCAGATCCCTCTGCCTATCAATACTCTGTGTACCTGTACGCCCAGATCCCTCTGCCTATCAATACTCTGTGTACCTGTACGCCCAGATCCCTCTGCCTATCAATACTCTGTGTACCTGTACGCCCAGATCCCTCTGCCTATCAATACTCTGTGTACCTGTACGCCCAGATCCCTCTGCCTATCAATACTCTGTGTACCTGTACGCCCAGATCCCTCTGCCTATCAATACTCTGTGTACCTGTACGCCCAGATCCCTCTGCCTATCAATACTCTGTGTACCTGTACGCCCAGATCCCTCTGCCTATCAATACTCTGTGTACCTGTACGCCCAGATCCCTCTGCCTATTAATACTCTGTGTACCTGTACGCCCAGATCCCTCTGCCTATCAATACTCTGTGTACCTGTACGCCCAGATCCCTCTGCCTATCAATACTCTGTGTACCTGTACGCCCAGATCCCTCTGCCTATTAATACTCTGTGTACCTGTACGCCCAGATCCCTCTGCCTATCAATACTCTGTGTACCTGTACGCCCAGATCCCTCTGCCTATCAATACTCTGTGTACCTGTACGCCCAGATCCCTCTGCCTATCAATACTCTGTGTACCTGTACGCCCAGATCCCTCTGCCTATCAATACTCTGTGTACCTGTACGCCCAGATCCCTCTGCCTATTAATACTCTGTGTACCTGTACGCCCAGATCCCTCTGCCTATCAATACTCCGTGTACCTGTATGCCCGGATCCCTCTGCCTATCAATACTCAGTGTACCTGTACGCCCAGATCCCTCTGCCTATCAATACTCCGTGTACCTGTACGCCCGGATCCCTCTGCCTATCAATACTCTGTGTACCTGTACGCCCAGATCCCTCTGCCTGTCAATACCCTGTGTACCTGTACGCCCAGATCCCTCTGCCTATCAACACTCTGTGTACCTGTACGCCCAGATCCCTCTGCCTATCAATACTCTGTGTACCTGTACGCCCAGATCCCTCTGCCTATCAACACTCTGTGTACCTGTACACCCAGATCCCTCTGCCTATCAATACTCTGTGTACCTGTATGCCCGGATCCCTCTGCCTATCAATACTCTGTGTACCTGTATGCCCGGATCCCTCTGCCTATCAATACTCAGTGTACCTGTACGCCCAGATCCCTCTGCCTATCAATACTCCGTGTACCTGTACGCCCGGATCCCTCTGCCTATCAATACTCTGTGTACCTGTACGCCCAGATCCCTCTGCCTGTCAATACCCTGTGTACCTGTACGCCCAGATCCCTCTGCCTATCAACACTCTGTGTACCTGTACGCCCAGATCCCTCTGCCTATCAACACTCTGTGTACCTGTACGCCCAGATCCCTCTGCCTATCAATACTCTGTGTACCTGTACACCCAGATCCCTCTGCCTATCAATACTCTGTGTACCTGTACACCCAGATCCCTCTGCCTATCAATACTCTGTGTACCTGTACGCCCAGATCCCTCTGCCTATCAATACTCTGTGTACCTGTACACCCAGATCCCTCTGCCTATCAGTACTCTGTGTATCTGTACGCCCAGATCCCTCTGCCTATCAACACTCTGTGTACCTGTACGCCCAGATCCCTCTGCCTATCAATACTCTGTGTACCTGTACGCCCAGATCCCTCTGCCTGTCAATACCCTGTGTACCTGTATGCCCAGATCCCTCTGCCTATCAACACTCTGTGTACCTGTACGCCCAGATCCCTCTGCCTATCAATACTCTGTGTACCTGTACGCCCAGATCCCTCTGCCTATCAATACTCTGTGTATCTGTACGCCCAGATCCCTCTGCCTATCAACACTCTGTGTCCCTGTACGCCCAGATCCCTCTGCCCATCAATACTCTGTGTACCTGTACGCCCAGATCCCTCTGCCTATCAATACTCTGTGTATCTGTACGCCCAGATCCCTCTGCCTATCAACACTCTGAAGGGTTCTGCCATTGACTGTATATTTCCGATCTCGAACATAGAACACTACAGCACAAACAGGCCCTTCGGCCCACAGGTTGCGCCGATGATATCCCCCCCTACCAGGCCTATCTGTAACCCCCAATCCTATTAAATCCCACATACTCATCCAGAAGTCTCTTCAAAGACCCCGGCGAGTTCCCCTCCGCCTCCAGCACCACCGATTCCACTCCCCCCCGAGTGAGAAACCGACCCCTGACATCTCCTCCGTCCCCGCTCCCCAGCCCCTCAAACCCGCGTCCTCTCGTGGCGAGCATTCCAACCCCTGGGGGGGGGGAAACAGCCTCCGAGAATCCACCCTATCGATTCCTCTCAACCTCGATCTCTCTCCAGGGAGAAGAGACCCAGCTCCCTCGACCTGTCCTCAATAAGGCACGCCTCCCCAATCCAGGCAACGTCCTTGTAAATCTCCCCTCTCCACAGCTCCCGCACCCCTCCTATAGCGAGGCGACCAGAACTGCGCAGAGTTCTCCAAGTGGGGGGCTGACTAGGGGTCACTCGTGGGGTGCCTCAGGGCTTGGCACTGGGGCCTCTTCACTTTGCCGTGTATATAAATCACTCGGAAGGGGGAGTAGGTGGCGTGATCGGCAAATTTGCTAGCGACACCAAGATGGTTGGATTGGCGGGCAATGATGAGCAGTGTCTGGGGATACAACGGGATATCGATAGGCTGGGATATTGGGCAGGTAGAACATAAGAAATAGGAGCAGGAGTAGGCCATGTAGCCCTTCGAGCCTGCCCCGCCATTCAATAAGATCATAAGAACATAAGAACATAAGAAATAGGAGCAGGAGTAGGCCATCTGGCCCTTCGAGCCTGCCCCGCCATTCAATAAGATCATAAGAACATAAGAACATAAGAAATAGGAGCAGGAGTAGGCCATGTAGCCCTTCGAGCCTGCCCCGCCATTCAATAAGATCATAAGAACATAAGAACATAAGAAATAGGAGCAGGAGTAGGCCATCTGGCCCTTCGAGCCTGCCCCGCCATTCAATAAGATCATAAGAACATAAGAACATAAGAAATAGGAGCAGGAGTAGGCCATGTAGCCCTTCGAGCCTGCCCCGCCATTCAATAAGATCATAAGAACATAAGAACATAAGAAATAGGAGCAGGAGTAGGCCATCCGGCCCTTCGAGCCTGCCCCGCCATTCAATAAGATCGTGGCTGATCTGTCGTGGCTCAGTTCCACTTTCCCGCCCTCTCCCCATAACCCTTAATCCCCTCTCTTATCAAAAACCCATCAACCCGCGTCTTAAAAATATTTAGCGAGGCAGCCTCCACCACTTCAACGGGCAGAGAATTCCAGAGATTCACCACCCTTTGAGTGAAGAAGTTCCTCCTCAACTCCGTTCTAAACCGCCCCCCCTTTATCTTGAGGCTGTGCCCCCTAGTCCTACTGTCCTTTCTGAGCGGGAAGAGTCTCTCCACCTCTATCCTATCCATCCCATTCATCATCTTATACGTCTCAATGAGATCTCCCCTCATTCTTCTAAACTCTAACGAGTACAAGCCTAGTTTATTCAGCCTCTCCTCATAGCTCAACCCCCTCAACTCCGGTATCAGCCTAGTAAACCTCCTCTGCACTCCCTCCAAGGCCAAAATATCCTTGCGTAAGTGCGGCGACCAAAACTGCACACAGTACTCCAGCTGCGGCCTCACCAATGCCCTATACAGCCGCAGCAAGACCTCCCTACTTTTATATTCAATCCCCCTCGCTATGAAGGCCAGCATCCCATTCGCCTTCCTGACCACCTGCTGCACCTGCAAGCTGGGTTTTTGCGACTCATGCACAAGGACCCCCAGGTCCCTCTGAAGCAGCAGGAGCTTGGCGTCCAAGTCTATCGGACTCTGTAATCGGCCTCGTAGGTGGAGGATGTGGTTAAGAAGGTGTATGGTGGGTGCTAACCTTCACTAACCAAGGGATTGAGTTCAGGAATCAAAGCTGCAACTTTGTAAGATCAAAGAACAAAAACAGCCCGTGAAACGGGCCCTTCGGCACAACCAGGCCCCCACCCCCCCCTCCACTCCACCCACGACCCTTATCTATTGTTTCATGGCCATCCGCATTGAGGGGAGACGAATTTAGGGACAATTTGTTACACCAATCGGCCTGAGAGCACATCTTTGGGGTGTGGGAGGAAACCGGAGCACCCGGAGAAAAACCCACGCAGACACGGGGAGAATGTGCGAACCCCCCACAGACACCAGCCCAAATCCATGTGTCTGCACAGCGAACAGCGATAGTCACTGAGCTGTCGTCTTGCCCAGTATCTGGTCCCAGTTTAGACACACACTAAACGACGTGAAGCGCTAGGCCAATCTCGAACAACCAAGAGTACGACCCATCGCGTGTATGCCCCTCGTTGGACAACAAGGTGGACCGACTCAAAACCTGTGAATTAAAAGAGAAAAAATATTATTATCATACCACATCCTTATACATTACCAGAGACGCCCCAATGCTAATGAATCTTATTTAAAACAATCTCCTATATCCACCCATCTCCAACTCACTCATGTGCCTGTCTAAGTTACTCTTAAACAACTCCAGCATGTTCGCCTCCGCCACCTTACTTGGCAGAGCATTCCATACCCCCACTACCCTCTGTGTGAAAAACCTCCCTCTAATATCTGTGTTGTACCTCTCCCCCCTCACCTTAAGCCCATGGCCCCTCGTACTGTGTGTCTCTCACATAGGAAATAGCTTACCTCTGTTTATCTATACCCTTCATAATCTTATATACCTCTATTAGATCCCCCCTCAGTTGCCGTCTTTCAAGGGAAAAGAGCCCCAATTTACCCAATCTTTCCTCATACCCCAGTCCTTCAATACCAGGCAACATCCTGGTAAACATCCCACATCCGATCGGGATACGGGCTGCCCTATATGTGTGTGTGTAACTGGGAGGAGGTGTGTGAGAGGGTTAATTCCCCCTCTCTCCTTTCCCCCGTCTCTCCAATCGGGATACGGGCTGCCCTATATGTGTGTGTGTGTAACTGGGAGGAGGTGTGTGAGAGGGTTAATTCCCCCTCTCTCCTTTCCCCCATCTCTCCAATCGGGATACGGGCTGCCCTATATGTGTGTGTGTAACTGGGAGGAGGTGTGTGAGAGGGTTAATTCCGCCCCCCCCCCAACTCTCTCTCTCTCTTCTCCCCCCTCTCTCCGATCAGGTTACAGGCTGCCCTATGCGTATGTGTGTGTGTGTAACTGGGAAGAGGTGTGTGAGAGGGTTAACCCCCCATCTCTCTCTCTCCTCTCTGCACTGTGTCCAGAGTCTCCACGTCCTTCCGGTAGTAAGGCGACCAGAACTGGACGCAGGACTCCAAATGCGGCCTAACCAACGTTCTATACAACTGCAACATTAGACTCCAGCTCTTATACTCTATCCCCCTTCCTATAAAGGCTAACATCCCATAGGCTTTCTTCACCACACTCTCCACCTGTACTGCCACCTTCAAAGACTTGTGCACTTGCACCCCCAGATCTCGCTGCGTTTCTATACTCCTTACGGGCTTACCCTTTATCGTATAACTCCCCCCTACATTATTCCGGCCAAAATGCATCATCATTTATCCAGATTAAACTCCATTTGCCACCATAGGGAGGTCTTGCTGCAGCTGTATAGGGCATTGGTGAGGCCGCAGCTGGAGTACTGTGTGCAGTTTTGGTCGCCGCACCTACACAAGGATATTTTGGCCTTGGAGGGAGTGCAGAGGCGGTTTACTAGGCTGATACCGGAGTTGAGGGGGTTGAGCTATGAGGAGAGGCTGAATAAACTAGGCTTGTACTCGTTAGAGTTTAGAAGAATGAGGGGAGATCTCATTGAGACGTATAAGATGATGAATGGGATGGATAGGATAGAGGTGGAGAGACTCTTCCCGCTCAAAAAAGACAGTAGGACTAGGGGGCACAGCCTCAAGATAAAGGGGGGGGCGGTTTAGAACGGAGTTGAGGAGGAACTTCTTCACTCAAAGGGTGGTGAATCTCTGGAATTCTCTGCCCGTGGAAGTGGTGGAGGCTGCCTCGCTAAATATTTTTAAGACGCGGGTTGATGGGTTTTTGATAAGAGAGGGGATTAAGGGTTATGGGGAGAGGGCGGGAATGTGGAACTGAGCCACGACAGATCAGCCATGATCTTATTGAATGGCGGGGCAGGCTCGAAGGGCTGGATGGCCTACTCCTGCTCCTATTTCTTATGTTCTTATGTTCTCCACGTTGCTAAGAGTCTGTATTAGACTCTCCGAAATGCATCTCATCTGTCCGAATTGAACTCCACCTGCCTCCTCTCTGCCCAGGTCTCCCACTGATCTATATCCTGCTGTACCCTCAGACGGCCCGCATCGCTATCCCCAAATCCACCAATCCGCAAACTCACCATTCAAACCGTAGAGGTCGCAATAGTTGTGAAAATTAACCCTCCAGAGACGGCAAGAAAAATCTTCCGTCACCTACTGGAAAACGAATACTAGGCAAACACAACCCTCGACAAGGCGTTCGGTGAGGCCAACACTGACGTATGTAGGCTAAGTGAGCGGGTCTACAACCTTGTCCCAGAAACAACTGCATTCCAGGCTGGGACAGTGACAGGCGGACAGAGTTACAGAGCGCTGAGATCGCGGGGGACAGGTTCGTAGCTCCTTGAAAACGGAGTCACGGGTGGACAGAGTGGTGAAGAAGGCACTTGGCAAGCTTGGTTTATGGAACGTAGAACACTACAGCACAAACAGGCCCTTCGGCCCACGAGTTGCGCCGATCACATCAACACCTACCAATCTATAGACCTATCTATAACCCCCAATCCCATTAAACCCCATATACTCATCCAGAAGTCTTTTAAAAGACCCCAGCGAGTTCGCCTCCACCACTACCGACGGCAGCCTCACTCACCACCCTCTGAGTGAAAAACTTACCCCTAACATCTCCTCTGTACTTGCCTCCCCGCACCTTCAATCTGTGTCCTCTCGTAGCGCCCATTTCAACCCCTGGGGAAATAGCCTCTGAGAGTCCACCCTATCTATTCCTCTCAACATTTTATAAACCTCTATCAGGTCACCTCTCAACCTTCGTCTCTCCAGGGAGAAGAGTCCCAGCTCCCTCAACCTACCTTCATAAGGCATGCCTCCCAATCCAGGCAACATCCTTGTCAATCTCCTCTGTACCTTCTCAATAGCTTCTACATCCTTCCTATAGTGAGGCAACCAGAACTGCGCACAGTACTCCAAGTGGGGTCTGACAAGGGTCTTATAAAGTTGCAGCATTACCTCCCGACTCCTAAACTCAATCCCTCGATTAATGAAGGCCAGTACACCATACGCCTTCTTGACCACATCCTCCACCTGCGAGGCCAATTTAAGAGTCCTGTGGACCCGGACCCCAAGATCCTTCTGTCCTTCAACCCAGCTAAGACTCCTGCCCTTGATAGTGTACTCGTTCATCCCATTGGTCCTGCCAAAATGGACCACTACACGTTTTTCCGCGTTGAAGTCCATCTGCCACTTCTCTGCCCAGTCATAAGGACATAAGAACATAAGAAATAGGAGCAGGAGTAGGCCATCTAGCCCTTCGAGCCTGCCCCGCCATTCAATAAGATCATGGCTGATCTGTCGTGTCTCAGTTCCACATTCCGGCCCTCTCCCCATAACCCTTAATCCCCTCTCTTATCAAAAACCCATCAACCCGCGTCTTAAAAATATTTAGCGAGGCAGCCTCCACCACCTCAACGGGCAGAGAATTCCAGAGATTCACCACCCTTTGAGTGAAGAAGTTCCTCCTCAACTCCGTTCTAAACCGCCCCCCCTTTATCTTGAGGCTGTGCCCCCTAGTCCTACTGTCTTTTTTCAGTGGGAAGAGTCTCTCCACCTCTATCCTATCCATCCCATTCATCATCTTATACGTCTCAATGAGATCTCCCCTCATTCTTCTAAACTCTAACGAGTACAAGCCTAGTTTATTCAGCCTCTCCTCATAGCTCAACCCCCTCAACTCCGGTATCAGCCTAGTAAACCTCCTCTGCACTCCCTCCAAGGCCAAAATATCCTTGCGCAGGTGCGGCGCCCAAAACTGCACACAGTACTCCAGCTGCGGCCTCACCAATGCCCTATACAGCTGCAGCAAGACCTCCCTACTTTTATATTCTATCCCCCTCGCTATGAAGGCCAGCATCCCATTCGCCTTCCTGACCACCTGCTGCACCTGCAAGCTGGGTTTTTGCGACTCATGCACAAGGACCCCGAGGTCCCTCTGCACCGTCGCCTGCTGCAGTTTTTCACCCCGTAAGTAATAGTCCTTCCTACCATTCTTCCTACCAAAGTGGACCACCTCACACTTGCCAACATTAAATTCCATTTGCCAGTTCCTGGCCCATTCGCCCAGCCTATCTAGATCCTTCTGCAGACTCTCCACACCCTCCGCACCTATTTATGTCCTGCTGCAACTTTATCGGTTTCATTGGTCAGGATACA
>NW_027651081.1:22500-24918 GCF_965287045.1 Carcharhinus amblyrhynchos
CACAGAGAGAGAGAGAGACAGATAGAGGCAGAGAAAATGAGAGAGAGAGAGAGACAGAGAGAGAGAGAAAGACAGAGAGAGAGAGAGGCAGAGAAAGAGAGAGGGAGACGGAAAGCGAGGGGGAGAAAGAGAGGTAGAGACAGAGAAACAGAGAGCGAGAGGGAGAGAGGGAGAGAGAGAGGAAGACACAGAGAGAGAGAGAGACAGATAGAGGCAGAGAAAATGAGAGAGAGAGACAGAGAGAGAGAGGAAGAGAGAGAGAGACAGAGAGAGGCAGAGAAAAAGAGAGGAGAGACACAGAGACAGAGAGAGAGGGAGAGACAGAGAGAGAGAGAGACAGAGAAACAGAGAGAGAGAGAGAGTCCACTGGGCTGGCGAACGGCAGATGCAGTTTAATTGAGATAAATGCGAGCTGATGCATTTTGGTCAATGGAACCAGGGCAGGACTTTACTCAGTTCATGTTAGGGCTTTGGAGAGAGTTACAGAACAGAGAGATCTCGGGGGACAGGTTCATAGCTCCTTGAAAGTGGCGGACAGAGTGGTGAAGAAGGCATTCGGCAAGCTTGGTTTCATCGGTCAGGATACAGGAGTTGGGGACGTCTTGTTGAAGTTGTACAAGACATTGGTAAGGCCCACACTTGGAAATACTGTGTCCAGTTCTGGTCACCCTATTATAGAAAGGATATTATTAAACTAGAAAGAGCGCAGAAAAGATTTACTAGGATGTTCCCGGGGACTCGATGGATTGAGTTATAAGGAGAGGCTGGGATAGACTGGGACTTTTTTCTCTGGAGCGTAGAGGGGTGATCTTATAGAGGTCTATAAAATAATGAGGGGGCACAGATCAGCGAGATAGTCAATATCTTTTCCCCCAAAGGTAGGGGGAGTCTAAAACTAGAGGGCAGAGGGTTTAAGGTGAGAGGGGAGAGGGTCCAGAGGGGGTAATTTTTTCACCCAGAGGGTGTGAGTGTCTGGAACGAGCTGCCAGAGGCAGTAGTAGACGGGGACAATTTTATCTTTAAAAAGCATTTTAGACAGTTACATGGGTAAGATGGGTATAGAGGGATATGGGGCAAATGTGGGCAATTGGGATTAGCTTTGGGGTTTAAAAATAAAGGGCGGCATTGGAGAAGTTGGGCCGAAGGGCCTTGTTTCCGTGTTGTGAACCTCGATGGCGTTATGAAACAGAGACACAGTCAGAGAGAGAGAGAGAGAGAGAAACAGAGGCAGAGACAGAGACAGAGAGACGGGGCGGCACGGTAGCACAGTGGGTTAGCACTGCTGTTTCACAGCTCCAGGGACCGAGATTTGATTGCTGGCTCGGGGTCGCTGTCAGTGTGCAGTCTGCACATTCTCCCCGTGTCTGCGTGGGTTTCCTCCGGGTGCCCCGGTTTCCTCCCACTGTCCAGAGATGTGCGGGTTAGGGTGCACTGGGCCGTGCTAAATTGTCCCTTAGTGTCCAAAGATGTGTAGGTTAGGGGGATTGGCCATGCTAAATTGTCCCTTAGTGTCCAAAGATGTGTAGGTTAGGGTGGATTGGCCATGCTAAATTGTCCCTTAGTGTCCAAAGATGTGCAGGTTAGGGGGATTGGCCATGCTAAATTGTCCCTTATGTCCAAAGATGTGTAGGTTAGGGGGGATTGGCCATGCTAAATTGTCCCTTAGTGTCCAAAGATGTGTAGGTTAGGGTGGATTGGCCATGCTAAATTGTCCCTTAGTGTCCAAAGATGTGTAGGTTAGGGGGATTGGCCATGCTAAATTGTCCCTTAGTGTCCAAAGATGTGTAGGTTAGGGGGATTGGCCATGCTAAATTGTCCCTTAGTGTCCAAAGATGTGTAGGTTAGGGGGATTGGCCATGCTCAATTGTCCCTTAGTGTCCAAAGATGTGTAGGTTAGGGGGATTGGCCATGCTAAATTGTCCTTAGTGTCCAAAGATGTGTAGTTAGGGTGGATTGGCCATGCTAAATTGTCCCTTAGTGTCCAAAGATGTGTAGGTTAGGGGATTGGCCATGCTAAATTGTCCCTTAGTGTCCAAAGATGTGTAAGTTAGGGTGGATTGGCAGCTTAAATTGTCCCTTAGTGTCCAAAGATGTGTAGGTTAGGGTGGATTGGCCATGCTAAATTGTCCTTAGTGTCCAAAGATGTGTAGGTTAGGGTGGATTGGCCATGCTAAATTGTCCCTTAGTGTCCAAAGATGTGTAGGTTAGGGTGGATTGGCCATGCTAAATTGCCCCTTAGTGTCCCAAGATGTGCAGGTTATGGGGGATTAGCGGGTAAAATATGTAGGGATATAGGGGTAGAGCCTGGGTGGGATTGTGGTTGCTGCAGACTCGATGGGCCGAATGGCCTCTTTCTGTACTGTAGAGTTCTATGAGAGACAGAAGAGAGGAGGAGAGAGAGAGACCAGAGAAGAGAGA
>NW_027651082.1:0-24895 GCF_965287045.1 Carcharhinus amblyrhynchos
GCTCCCTCAGCACTGACCCTCTGACAGTGCGGCGCTCCCTCGGCGCTGACTCTCTGACAGTGCGGCGCTCCATCAGCACTGACCCTCTGACAGTGCGGCACTCCCTCGGCACCGACCCTCTGACAGTGCGGCACTCCCTCAGCACTGACCCTCTGACAGTGCGGTGCTCCCTCGGCACCGACCCTCTGACAGTGCGGTGCTCCCTCGGCACTGACCCTCTGACAGTGCGGCGCTCCCTCAGCACTGACCCTCTGACAGTGCGGCGCTCCCTCAGCACTGACCCTCTGACAGTGTGGCGGCTCCCTCAGCACTGACCCTCTGACAGTGCGGCGCTCCCTCAGCACTGACCCTCTGACAGTGCGGCGCTCCCTCGGCACTGACCCTCTGACAGTGCGGCGCTCCCTCAGCACTGACCCTCTGACAGTGCGGCGCTCCCTCAGCACTGACCCTCTGACAGTGCGGCGCTCCCTCAGCACTGACCCTCTGACAGTGTGGCGCTCCCTCAGCACTGACCCTCTGACAGTGCGGCGCTCCCTCAGCACTGACCCTCTGACAGTGCGGCGCTCCCTCAGCACTGACCCTCTGACAGTGCGGCGCTCCCTCAGCACTGACCCTCTGACAGTGCGGCGCTCCCTCAGCACTGACCCTCTGACAGTGCGGCGCTCCCTCAGCACTGACCCTCTGACAGTGCGGCGCTCCCTCAGCACTGACCCTCTGACAGTGCGGCGCTCCCTCAGCACTGACCCTCTGACAGTGTGGCGCTCCCTCAGCACTGACCCTCTGACAGTGCGGCGCTCCCTCAGCACTGACCCTCTGACAGTGCGGCACTCCCTCGGCACCGACCCTCTGACAGTGCGGCACTCCCTCGGCACTGACCCTCTGACAGTGCGGCACTCCCTCAGCACTGACCCTCTGACAGTGCGGCACTCCCTCGGCACTGACCCTCTGACAGTGCGGTGCTCCCTCGGCACTGACCCTCTGACAGTGCGGCGCTCCCTCGGCACTGACCCTCTGACAGTGCGGCACTCCCTCGGCACTGACCCTCTGACAGTGCGGTGCTCCCTCGGCACTGACCCTCTGACAGTGCGGCGCTCCCTCAGCACTGACCCTCTGACAGTGCGGCGCTCCCTCGGCACTGACCCTCTGACAGTGCGGCGCTCCCTCAGCACTGACCCTCTGACAGTGCGGCGCTCCCTCAGCACTGACCCTCTGACAGTGTGGCGCTCCCTCGGCACCGACCCTCTGACAGTGCGGCACTCCCTCGGCACTGACCCTCTGACAGTGCGGCACTCCCTCAGCACTGACCCTCTGACAGTGCGGCGCTCCCTCGGCACTGAGGGGCACGGACAGAGTGGATAGTCAGAAGCTTTTCCCCAGGGTGGAAGAGTCAGTTACTGGGGGGGCACAGGTTTAAGGTGCGAGGGGCAAGGTTTAAAGGAGATGTACGAGGCAGATTTTTTTACACAGAGGGGGGGTGGGTGCCTGGGACTCGCTGCCGGGGGAGGGAGTGGAAGCGGATACGATAGTGAGTTTTAAGGGGCTGCTGGACAAATCCGTGAATAGGATGGGAATAGAGGGATATGGTCCCCGGAAGGGTAGGGGGTTTAGTTCAGCATGGAGGGGCCGAATGGCCTGTTTCTGTGCTGGAATTTTCTCTGCTTGTTGTGGTGGGAGACATCGTGCTGATTCCCATTGCGGGCGGGGGGGGGGGTCCGGCTTCTGGAGGGCGGACAAATCCTGGGCCTGTGGGGGGGTGGGCAGCGCTTTGTTGGGGGGGAGGTTAACCCCGCGTGAGCCAAGATTCAGACATGGTATTTACTGTTTTTGGCTCCGGCAGCGTGTCCGACCCCCACGGGAGGGAGGTACAGCCTCCCCCCCCCCCGACCCCCACCACCCCCTTACCCCGCTGTGTGAGATTAATGCTTTACTGATTACACTGAACCACCCACTCACTAACTAACTGTGCTGGGGCTGGTGGGGGAGGAGGGAGAGCCGGTGGGGGGGTGGGGGGGGGTCACATTGGTACGGACATTGTCAAGGGGACGGGAGCCTAATGCCAGGGATCGGTCTATCAGACAACCAGACCCCCCACCCCGCCCCGCTCCGAGCTCCAACACAATTCCACAAAGATATCAGTCTGCGGAATGCCAAGGCTATAATTATTGGAAAGCGAGGGACAACACTCATCACACTACCTGCCATCTCTCAGGACTGAGTCCAACGTTCCCATTCACCCTGCCTGGACCGGATCCAAAATCCACTCACAAATCTGCAAAATGCTTCAAACTATTAAATATATCAGTTCCATCTCGCTCACAGTGTGTGTGGGACCCGTACCCCAGTGAGAGTCAGTGTGTGTGGGACCCCGTACCCCAGTGAGAGTCAGTGTGTGTGGGACCCCGTACCCCAGTGAGAGTCAGTGTGTGTGGGACCCCGTACCCCAGTGAGAGTCAGTGTGTGTGGGACCCGTACCCCAGTGAGAGTCAGTGTGTGTGGGACCCCGTACCCCAGTGAGAGTCAGTGTGTGTGGGACCCGTACCCCAGTGAGAGTCAGTGTGTGTGGGACCCTGTACCCCAGTGAGAGTCAGTGTGTGTGGGACCCCGTACCCCAGTGAGAGTCAGTGTGTGTGGGACCCGTACCCCAGTGAGAGTCAGTGTGTGTGGGACCCCGTACCCCAGTGAGAGTCAGTGTGTGTGGGACCCGTACCCCAGTGAGAGTCAGTGTGTGTGGGACCCTGTACCCCAGTGAGAGTCAGTGTGTGTGGGACCCCGTACCCCAGTGAGAGTCAGTGTGTGTGGGACCCCGTACCCCAGTGAGAGTCAGTGTGTGTGGGACCCGTACCCCAGTGAGAGTCAGTGTGTGTGGGACCCCGTACCCCAGTGAGAGTCAGTGTGTGTGGGACCCCGTACCCCAGTGAGAGTCAGTGTGTGTGGGACCCGTACCCCAGTGAGAGTCAGTGTGTGTGGGAGCCGTACCCCAGTGAGAGTCAGTGTGTGTGGGACCCCAGTGAGAGTCAGTGTGTGTGGGAGCCCGTACCCCAGTGAGAGTCAGTGTGTGTGGGACCCCGTACCCCAGTGAGAGTCAGTGTGTGTGGGACCCCGTACCCCAGTGAGAGTCAGTGTGTGTGGGAGCCGTACCCCAGTGAGAGTCAGTGTGTGTGGGACCCGTACCCCAGTGAGAGTCAGTGTGTGTGGGACCCCGTACCCCAGTGAGAGTCAGTGTGTGTGGGACCCCGTACCCCAGTGAGAGTCAGTGTGTGTGGGACCCCGTACCCCAGTGAGAGTCAGTGTGTGTGGGAGCCGTACCCCAGTGAGAGTCAGTGTGTGTGGGACCCCGTACCCCAGTGAGAGTCAGTGTGTGTGGGACCCCGTACCCCAGTGAGAGTCAGTGTGTGTGGGAGCCGTACCCCAGTGAGAGTCAGTGTGTGTGGGAGCCGTACCCCAGTGAGAGTCAGTGTGTGTGGGAGCCGTACCCCAGTGAGAGTCAGTGTGTGTGGGACCCGTACCCCAGTGAGAGTCAGTGTGTGTGGGACCCCGTACCCCAGTGAGAGTCAGTGTGTGTGGGAGCCGTACCCCAGTGAGAGTCAGTGTGTGTGGGACCCGTACCCCAGTGAGAGTCAGTGTGTGTGGGAGCCCGTACCCCAGTGAGAGTCAGTGTGTGTGGGACCCCGTACCCCAGTGAGAGTCAGTGTGTGTGTGGGACCCCGTACCCCAGTGAGAGTCAGTGTGTGTGGGAGCCGTACCCCAGTGAGAGTCAGTGTGTGTGGGACCCCATACCCCAGTGAGAGTCAGTGTGTGTGGGACCCTGTACCCCAGTGAGAGTCAGTGTGTGTGGGACCCGTACCCCAGTGAGAGTCAGTGTGTGTGGGACCCCGTACCCCAGTGAGAGTCAGTGTGTGTGGGACCCCAGTGAGAGTCAGTGTGTGTGGGAGCCCGTACCCCAGTGAGAGTCAGTGTGTGTGGGACCCATACCCCAGTGAGAGTCAGTGTGTGTGGGAGCCGTACCCCAGTGAGAGTCAGTGTGTGTGGGACCCCAGTGAGAGTCAGTGTGTGTGGGAGCCCGTACCCCAGTGAGAGTCAGTGTGTGTGGGACCCCGTACCCCAGTGAGAGTCAGTGTGTGTGGGACCCCGTACCCCAGTGAGAGTCAGTGTGTGTGGGACCCGTACCCCAGTGAGAGTCAGTGTGTGTGGGACCCCATACCCCAGTGAGAGTCAGTGTGTGTGGGACCCCGTACCCCAGTGAGAGTCAGTGTGTGTGGGAGCCGTACCCCAGTGAGAGTCAGTGTGTGTGGGACCCCGTACCCCAGTGAGAGTCAGTGTGTGTGGGACCCCGTACCCCAGTGAGAGTCAGTGTGTGTGGGAGCCGTACCCCAGTGAGAGTCAGTGTGTGTGGGAGCCGTACCCCAGTGAGAGTCAGTGTGTGTGGGACCCCGTACCCCAGTGAGAGTCAGTGTGTGTGGGACCCCGTACCCCAGTGAGAGTCAGTGTGTGTGGGACCCGTACCCCAGTGAGAGTCAGTGTGTGTGGGACCCCGTACCCCAGTGAGAGTCAGTGTGTGTGGGACCCCGTACCCCAGTGAGAGTCAGTGTGTGTGGGACCCCGTACCCCAGTGAGAGTCAGTGTGTGTGGGACCCGTACCCCAGTGAGAGTCAGTGTGTGTGGGACCCCGTACCCCAGTGAGAGTCAGTGTGTGTGGGACCCCAGTGAGAGTCAGTGTGTGTGGGACCCGTACCCCAGTGAGAGTCAGTGTGTGTGTGTGGGACCCCGTACCCCAGTGAGAGTCAGTGTGTGTGTGTGGGACCCCGTACCCCAGTGAGAGTCAGTGTGTGTGTGGGACCCCAGTGAGAGTCAGTGTGTGTGGGACCCCAGTGAGAGTCAGTGTGTGTGGGAGCCCGTACCCCAGTGAGAGTCAGTGTGTGTGGGACCCCAGTGAGAGTCAGTGTGTGTGGGACCCGTACCCCAGTGAGAGTCAGTGTGTGTGGGAGCCCGTACCCCAGTGAGAGTCAGTGTGTGTGGGAGCCGTACCCCAGTGAGAGTCAGTGTGTGTGGGACCCCGTACCCCAGTGAGAGTCAGTGTGTGTGGGACCCCAGTGAGAGTCAGTGTGTGTGGGACCCCGTACCCCAGTGAGAGTCAGTGTGTGTGGGAGCCGTACCCCAGTGAGAGTCAGTGTGTGTGGGAGCCGTACCCCAGTGAGAGTCAGTGTGTGTGGGACCCCAGTGAGAGTCAGTGTGTGTGGGACCCGTACCCCAGTGAGAGTCAGTGTGTGTGGGAGCCGTACCCCAGTGAGAGTCAGTGTGTGTGGGACCCCAGTGAGAGTCAGTGTGTGTGTGGGACCCCAGTGAGAGTCAGTGTGTGTGGGACCCGTACCCCAGTGAGAGTCGGTGTGTGTGGGACCCCTGTACCCCAGTGAGAGTCAGTGTGTGTGGGACCCCAGTGAGAGTCAGTGTGTGTGGGACCCCAGTGAGAGTCAGTGTGTGTGGGAACCCGTACCCCAGTGAGAGTCAGTGTGTGTGGGACCCATACCCCAGTGAGAGTCAGTGTGTGTGGGACCCCGTACCCCAGTGAGAGTCAGTGTGTGTGGGACCCCAGTGAGAGTCAGTGTGTGTGGGACCCCGTACCCCAGTGAGAGTCAGTGTGTGTGGGAGCCGTACCCCAGTGAGAGTCAGTGTGTGTGGGACCCCCGTACCCCAGTGAGAGTCAGTGTGTGTGGGAGCCCGTACCCCAGTGAGAGTCAGTGTGTGTGGGACCCCAGTGAGAGTCAGTGTGTGGGAGCCGTACCCCAGTGAGAGTCAGTGTGTGTGGGAGCCGTACCCCAGTGAGAGTCAGTGTGTGTGTGGGACCCCAGTGAGAGTCAGTGTGTGTGGGACCCGTACCCCAGTGAGAGTCGGTGTGTGTGGGACCCGTACCCCAGTGAGAGTCAGTGTGTGTGGGACCCCGTACCCCAGTGAGAGTCAGTGTGTGTGTGGGAGCCGTACCCCAGTGAGAGTCAGTGTGTGTGGGACCCCGTACCCCAGTGAGAGTCAGTGTGTGTGGGAGCCGTACCCCAGTGAGAGTCAGTGTGTGTGTGGGACCCCAGTGAGAGTCAGTGTGTGTGGGACCCGTACCCCAGTGAGAGTCGGTGTGTGTGGGACCCCTGTACCCCAGTGAGAGTCAGTGTGTGTGGGACCCCAGTGAGAGTCAGTGTGTGTGGGACCCCAGTGAGAGTCAGTGTGTGTGGGACCCCGTACCCCAGTGAGAGTCAGTGTGTGTGGGACCCATACCCCAGTGAGAGTCAGTGTGTGTGGGACCCCGTACCCCAGTGAGAGTCAGTGTGTGTGGGACCCCAGTGAGAGTCAGTGTGTGTGGGACCCCGTACCCCAGTGAGAGTCAGTGTGTGTGGGAGCCGTACCCCAGTGAGAGTCAGTGTGTGTGGGACCCCCGTACCCCAGTGAGAGTCAGTGTGTGTGGGAGCCCGTACCCCAGTGAGAGTCAGTGTGTGTGGGACCCCAGTGAGAGTCAGTGTGTGGGAGCCGTACCCCAGTGAGAGTCAGTGTGTGTGGGAGCCGTACCCCAGTGAGAGTCAGTGTGTGTGTGGGACCCCAGTGAGAGTCAGTGTGTGTGGGACCCGTACCCCAGTGAGAGTCGGTGTGTGTGGGACCCGTACCCCAGTGAGAGTCAGTGTGTGTGGGACCCCGTACCCCAGTGAGAGTCAGTGTGTGTGTGGGAGCCGTACCCCAGTGAGAGTCAGTGTGTGTGGGACCCCGTACCCCAGTGAGAGTCAGTGTGTGTGGGAGCCGTACCCCAGTGAGAGTCAGTGTGTGTGGGAGCCGTACCCCAGTGAGAGTCAGTGTGTGTGGGACCCGTACCCCAGTGAGAGTCGGTGTGTGTGGGACCCGTACCCCAGTGAGAGTCAGTGTGTGTGGGACCCCGTACCCCAGTGAGAGTCAGTGTGTGTGTGGGAGCCGTACCCCAGTGAGAGTCAGTGTGTGTGGGACCCCGTACCCCAGTGAGAGTCAGTGTGTGTGTGGGAGCCGTACCCCAGTGAGAGTCAGTGTGTGTGGGAGCCATACCCCAGTGAGAGTCAGTGTGTGTGGGAGCCGTACCCCAGTGAGAGTCAGTGTGTGTGGGACCCCGTACCCCAGTGAGAGTCAGTGTGTGTGGGAGCCGTACCCCAGTGAGAGTCAGTGTGTGTGGGACCCCAGTGAGAGTCAGTGTGTGTGGGACCCCGTACCCCAGTGAGAGTCAGTGTGTGTGGGACCCCAGTGAGAGTCAGTGTGTGTGGGACCCGTACCCCAGTGAGAGTCAGTGTGTGTGGGAGCCATACCCCAGTGAGAGTCAGTGTGTGTGGGACCCCGTACCCCAGTGAGAGTCAGTGTGTGTGGGACCCCAGTGAGAGTCAGTGTGTGTGGGAGCCGTACCCCAGTGAGGGTCAGTGTGTGTGGGAGCCGTACCCCAGTGAGAGTCAGTGTGTGTGGGACCCCAGTGAGAGTCAGTGTGTGTGGGACCCTGTACCCCAGTGAGAGTCAGTGTGTGTGGGAGCCGTACCCCAGTGAGAGTCAGTGTGTGTGGGACCCGTACCCCAGTGAGAGTCAGTGTGTGTGGGAGCCGTACCCCAGTGAGGGTCAGTGTGTGTGGGACCCCGTACCCCAGTGAGAGTCAGTGTGTGTGGGAGCCGTACCCCAGTGAGGGTCAGTGTGTGTGGGACCCTGTACCCCAGTGAGAGTCAGTGTGTGTGGGAGCCATACCCCAGTGAGGGTCAGTGTGTGTGGGACCCCGTACCCCAGTGAGAGTCAGTGTGTGTGGGAGCCGTACCCCAGTGAGGGTCAGTGTGTGTGGGACCCCGTATCCCAGTGAGAGTCAGTGTGTGTGGGAGCCGTACCCCAGTGAGGGTCAGTGTGTGTGGGACCCCGTACCCCAGTGAGAGTCAGTGTGTGTGGGACCCGTACCCCAGTGAGAGTCAGTGTGTGTGGGACCCGTACCCCAGTGAGGGTCAGTGTGTGTGTGTGGGACCCCAGTGAGGGTCAGTGTGTGTGGGACCCCGTACCCCAGTGAGAGTCAGTGTGTGTGGGACCCCGTACCCCAGTGAGAGTCAGTGTGTGTGGGAGCCGTACCCCAGTGAGGGTCAGTGTGTGTGTGGGACCCCAGTGAGGGTCAGTGCGTTCCTACTCGTACTGTGGCCATTCTCTCCCACTGTACACAATTCCAATGGACCCAAACCCTTTCCAATTGGCTGCTGCTGTCTGGGATAATCTTCCAAGTGCCCATTCCCGATGTGATATTGGATGTTATTTTGATCGGAGAGTGCGGTGACTGCTCTCACACTGGCCCTCCAACCCTCACACAGTGTCCGTGCTGAAGTGTGGCTGGTTCTGGAAGTTGGAGAAGAATCTCGGATGTGTGGAACGAGGCAGATTCCCAGAACCGTTCTCAAATCCGCCGCTTTATCTGGGGCTTGTCCGATAACAAGTGAAAAGCCTCTCCATTGCTGCCAGACTCCACATTGTACGTGCGGGCTGTGTGGGGAGGGGTGGTGAGCTCCGTCAGGGTTCACCCAGAGGTCTGTACAAACACAAGGATTTGTGAATGTGGGGCTGTGTCTGGAACGTGAGGAGATAAGGCTGAGGGTGCACTCACACTCAACCCTGCCTGGACTGGCCTTCAGCTCCCTGAGTCTGGGGAGGCAGCGGGGGAGAAGGTTTATCTACAAGACGACTCCAGCATTCTCCCCCTTGCCACACGCAAAACCTTCCTGTACGATCAAACATTCTGCTCATCACCTCCCTCTGTTCATCAGGGTGAAATTTTGATTTGTGCTCCTTAGGATGGGTGAAAGGTGCTATAGAAATGCAGGGGGATTTCGGAGAGAGATGGGATAGTTGAGGACCAATGGTGATGAAGTAGAAAGGGTCGAGAGCTTCAGGTTTTTAGGTGTCCAGATCACCAGTAACCTGTCCTGGTCCCCCCAAGCCGACATTACAGTTAAGAAAGCCCCACCAACGCCTCTACTTTCTCAGAAGCCTAAGGAAATTTGACATGTCCGCTACGACTCTAACCAATTTTTTCAGATGCCCCATAGAAAACATTCTTTCTGGTTGTATCACAGCTTGGTCTGGGCTCCTGCTCTGCCCAAGATCACAAGGAATTACAAAAGGATTGTGAATGTAGCCCAATCCATCACACAAACCAGCCTCCCATCCATTGACTCTGTCTACACTTCCCGCTGCCTCGGGGAAAAGCAGCCAGTGTAATTAAGGACCCCACACACCCCGGACATTCTCTCTTCCACCTTCTTCCATCGGGAAAAAGATACAAAAGTCTGAGCTCACGTACCGACCGACTCAAGAACACCTTCTTCCCTGCTCCTGTCAGACTTTTGAATGGACTTACCTCACATTAAGTTGATCTTTCTCTGTACTCTAGCTATGACTGTAACACTACATTCTGCACCCTCTCCTTTCCTTCTCTATGAACGGTATGCTTTGTCTGTACAGCGTGCAAGAAACAACACTTTTCCCTGTATCCCAGTACATGTGACAATAATAAATCAAATCCATGTACTTGAACCAAATAAATTGTTTAGCCATGTTAAATTGTCCCTTAGTGCCCAAAGATATGCAGGTTAGGGTGGATTGGCCATGCTAAATTGCCCCTTAGTGTCCAAAGAAGTGTAGCTTAGGGGGAATGGTCATGCTAAATTGTCCCTTAGTGCCCAAAGATGTGCAGGTTAGGTGGATGGTAACCCCACATATTTCCCCTGACACGCAGGGGCAATGAGAAGTGTAATTGGAAGCAGTGTGTAAAGGGGAGAGTTTGTAAAGGCAGCAGTTGGGAGACAGGGAGACGAGAATGACTGCTTGAAGGTGAGGTGGGACATTAGTGCCCCCTAGTGCTACTGAACCCAGCCCAAGACACGTCGCAGACAAATTGGGTTTGACGTTTAAATGGTCCTGTCTGTCTCCCACTCGCTCTGTCAGAGAGGAGCTCCGGAGGCTGCCAGAGAGACAAGGAGCTGTCAGACTGAAAACTGTCTCTCTCCATCAAGCACCCCCCCCCCCACCCCACCCCCTCAAATCAGGAGAATCACACCACTCCTACTCACTCATCTATTCCCGACTCTTCAAAACCGACGGCCTCACTGCAACAAAGACCAGGCTGCATTTACATAGCCCCTACCCCCAATCCCAAAGCAGTGATGGTCAGACCCCCAGACACACGCACAATTAACAGGGACAGCTGACCCCAGAGCTCGGTCAGAGAGGGAGGGAGGGGGTTTGAGGAGCATCTAAAAGGAGGAAAGAGAGAGAGGGAGACAGAGAGAGAGAGAGACAGCGAGGCAGAGAGAGAGGGAGACACAGAGAGAGAGAGAGAGACACACACACACAGAGTGAGAGACAGAGAGAGAGAGGGAGACACAGAGAGAGTGAGAGACACAGGGAGAGAGACAGAAAGAGAGAGACAGCGAGAGAGAGACAGAAACAGAGAGAGACAGAGAGAGAGGGACAGAGTGAGAGAGATGGAGAGAGGCGGAGAGACAGAGAGATAGAGAGAGAGAGACAGGGAGAGAGGGATAAACAGATTGAGAAATTGGAAAGGAATGGCAAAGGGGTTAAATTCCATCCAAGTAGATGCAATGAACATGCGTGAACTGTATTTCCTTCAAAACACAGTGTACGGTCAGAGAGAAGGAGCTCAAACTATCTCTCACACTCTATCCCTCAGTCCCGCACAGTATGGGGAGAGGTATACAGTCTGTGTAAATACGGAGATGAAAACGGTCTATTCCATACAGTTAATTATTACTCAGAGAAGCAGTCAGCCATTTCCACATTCCCCATTAGGCCCAGACTGCTGAAGGACCATGATTCCCAGCAGGTTAAAGGTCCGAGGCCCAGCGCGTGGAGTTAGCTCTGCAGCAAGGCGAGTGTTTCATTAACGTACAGATCTGTCTGGCCCACAGGTTATCCAGATAGTCGTCTAGACATGGCCACTCGTCCAAAGGTGTGCAGGTTAGGGGGATTGGCCATGCTAAATTGTCCCTTAGTGTCCAAAGATGTGCAGGTTAGGGTGGATTGGCCATGCTAAATTGCCCCTTAGTGTCCAAAGCTGTACAGGTTAGCAGGGTAAAGATGTGGGGTAATGGGGGAGAAGCCTTTGTGTCAGGGGGATTACATGAGATTGATACAGGGAGATAGAGTGAATACTGGCAGTAATCTGCGGGGAATGGGGGTGGAATCGAGCTGAATGGATCGATTGCAGCGACAGAATGTAATCAGTCTTATTTCCAAAAGATTACTCCCCTCCCTCTCTCCCCCTCCCTCCCTCTCTATCTCCCCTCTCTCTCTCCCTCCCTCCCTCTCTCTCCCCCTCCCTTCCGTCTCTCTCCCTCCCTTCCCTCTCTCTCTCCCTCCCTTCTCTCTCCCTCCCTCCTTCTTTCTCCCTCCCTTCCCTCTCTCTCTCCCTCCCTTCTCTCTCCCTCCCTCCTTCTCTCTCCCTCCCTTCCCTCTCTCTCTCCCTCCCTTCTCTCTCCCTGCCTCCCTCTCTCTCCCTCCCTCCCTCTCTCTCTCCCTTCCCTCTCTCTTCCACCGTTCCCTCTCTCTCTCCCTCCCTTCTCTCTCCCTGCCTCCCTCTCTCTCCCTCCCTTCCCTCTCTCCCCCTCCCTTCCCTCTCTCTCTCTCCCTTCCCTCTCTCTCTCTCCCTTCCCTCTCTCCCTCTCCCTTCCCTCTCTCCCCCTCCCTTCCCTCTCTCTCCCTCCCTTCCCTCTCTCTCCCTCCCTTCCCTCTCTCTCCCTCCCTTCCCTCTCTCTCTCTCCCTTCTCTCTCCCTGCCTCCCTCTCTCTCTCCCTCCTGCCCCAATTCTGGAAGGAAATGAGCCAGATGGACAGTGAGGTAATATGGACAGTGGTGATATGAGACACTCATTATGAACAATAACTGGATTGAATGGATCAGTCAGTCCTTCTCGAGTGTCTGTTTCCCTTCAATCCTTCACTCAGCCCATTTGAAGGGAGATATCTGTAATCATCTCCCATTGTGCTGTCTCCCGCTCGCTCCCAAAGGCACCAGCTCTGGGTCTGGATCTGAGAACCTCCCCGCAAATGGACCAGCACAGTGGCACAGTGGGTTAGTGCTGCTGCCTCACAGCTCCAGGGACCCGGGTTCAATCCCAGCGGCACGGTGACACAGTGGGTTAGTGCTGCTGTCTCACAGGGACCCGGGTTCAATCCCAGCGGCACGGTGACACAGTGGGTTAGCGCTGCTGTCTCACAGGGACCCGGGTTCAATCCCAGCGGCACGGTGACACAGTGGGTTAGCGCTGCTGTCTCACAGGGACCCGGGTTCAATCCCAGCGGCACGGTGACACAGTGGGTTAGCGCTGCTGCCTCACAGCTCCAGGGACCCGGGTTCAATCCCAGCGGCACGGTGACACAGTGGGTTAGCGCTGCTGCCTCACAGGGACCCGGGTTCAATCCCAGCGGCACGGTGACACAGTGGGTTAGCGCTGCTGCCTCACAGGGACCCGGGTTCAATCCCAGTGGCACGGTGACACAGTGGGTTAGTGCTGCTGTCTCACAGGGACCCGGGTTCAATCCCAGCGGCACGGTGACACAGTGGGTTAGCGCTGCTGTCTCACAGGGACCCGGGTTCAATCCCAGCGGCACGGTGACACAGTGGGTTAGCGCTGCTGTCTCACAGGGACACGGGTTCAATCCCAGCGGCACGGTGACACAGTGGGTTAGCGCTGCTGCCTCACAGCTCCAGGGACCCGGGTTCAATCCCAGCGGCACGGTGACACAGTGGGTTAGCGCTGCTGCCTCACAGGGACCCGGGTTCAATCCCAGCGGCACGGTGACACAGTGGGTTAGCGCTGCTGCCTCACAGGGACCCGGGTTCAATCCCAGCGGCACGGTGACACAGTGGGTTAGCGCTGCTGTCTCACAGGGACCCAGGTTCAATCCCAGCGGCACGGTGACACAGTGGGTTAGCGCTGCTGTCTCACAGGGACCCGGGTTCAATCCCAGCGGCACGGTGACACAGTGGGTTAGCACTGCTGCCTCACAGGGACCCGGGTTCAATCCCAGCGGCACGGTGACACAGTGGGTTAGCACTGCTGCCTCACAGCGCCAGGGACCCGGGTTCAATCCCAGCGGCACGGTGACACAGTGGGTTAGCGCTGCTGCCTCACAGGGACCCGGGTTCAATCCCAGCGGCACGGTGACACAGTGGGTTAGTGCTGCTGCCTCACAGCGCCAGGGACCCGGGTTCAATCCCAGCGGCACGGTGACACAGTGGGTTAGCGCTGCTGCCTCACAGGGACCCGGGTTCAATCCCAGCGGCACGGTGACACAGTGGGTTAGTGCTGCTGCCTCACAGGGACCCGGGTTCAATCCCAGCAGCACGGTGACACAGTGGGTTAGCGCTGCTGCCTCACAGGGACCCGGGTTCAATCCCAGCGGCACGGTGACACCGTGGGTTAGCGCTGCTGCCTCACAGGGACCCGGGTTCAATCCCAGCGGCACGGTGACACAGTGGGTTAGCGCTGCTGCCTCACAGGGACCCGGGTTCAATCCCAGCAGCACGGTGACACAGTGGGTTAGCGCTGCTGCCTCACAGGGACCCGGGTTCAATCCCAGCGGCACGGTGACACAGTGGGTTAGCGCTGCTGCCTCACAGCGCCAGGGACCCGGGTTCAATCCCAGCGGCACGGTGACACAGTGGGTTAGCGCTGCTGCCTCACACGGACCTGGGTTCAATCCCAGCGGCACGGTAACACAGTGGGTTAGCACTGCTGTCTCACAGGGACCTGGGTTCAATCCCAGCGGCACGGTAACACAGTGGGTTAGCGCTGCTGCCTCACAGCGCCAGGGACCCGGGTTCGATCCCAGCGGCACGGTGACACAGTGGGTTAGTGCTGCTGTCTCACAGTGCCAGGGACCCGGGTTCAATCCCAGCGGCACGGTGACACAGTGGATTAGCGCTGCTGTCTCACAGGGACCCGAGTTCAATCCCAGTGGCACGGTGACACAGTGGGTTAGCACTGCTGTCTCACAGGGACCCGGGTTCAATCCCAGTGGCACGGTGACACAGTGGGTTAGCGCTGCTGTCTCACAGGGACCCGGGTTCAATCCCAGCTTGGGTCACTGTCTGAGTGGAGTCTACACATGCCTCTGGGATTGAACCCAGGTCCGTGGCGCTGAGAGGCAGGGTGCTAACCCACTGTGTCACCATGTTGTCGATGCGGGGATTGTAAATTTCAAATTTTGAAACAATAAAGTTTTGTTTGTTGGAGGGATGAAGTGTCACGGAAACAATGTGGGTAAATTAAACCTGCAATGGTCTAAGTGAATGGTGGGACAGCATCGAGGGACTGAATGGCCTGACCCTGTTAGTGAGTGCTTCTTGACAACCCGTTCCTGAACTCCACCTGGAATGTTCTGCCCTCCCCCTCTTGTTCAGGATTTTACCCCCACCCCTCCTGCCCCTTACTTGAGAAAGGATATACTGGCACTGGAGGGGGTGCAGAGGAGATTCACTAGGTTGATTCCGGAGTTGAGAGGGTTGGCTTATGAGGAGAGACTGAGTAGACTGGGGCTATACTCATTGGAATTCAGAAGAATGGGGGGAGATCTTATAGAAACATATAAGATGATGAAGGGAATCGATCAGATAGAAGCAGGGAGGTTGTTTCCACTGGCGGGTGAAACTAGGACTAGGGGGCATGGCCTCAAAATAAGGGGGAGCAGATTTAGGTTTGAGTTGAGGAGGAACTTCTTCACACAAAGGGTTGTGAATCTGTGGAATTTCCTGCCCAGTTGAGGCTCCCTCATTGAATGTTTTTAAGACGGGGATAGATAGATTTTTGAACAGTAAAGGAATTAAGGGTTATGGTGAGCGGGCGGGTAAGTGGAGCTGAGTCCATGAAAAGACCAGCCATGATCTTATTGAATGGGGGAGCAGGCTCGAGGGGCCGAATGGCCCACTCCTGTTCCTAGTTCTGATGTTCTGATGTGAATAGCTTCTCTCCCTCGACCCCATCGAATGGTTTAATCATCTCAAACTCCCTCGATGAGCCCACCCCTGAATCCTCGACCCTCGGTGGATGGGGGGAGGGGGTTTACGAGGCTGCTCCACCCCCCGGTGGGAAGCCCCGCTCCCTGAAATGAAGTGGATGAGTGAGCAAAGACTCGGGTGAAGAGATTGATAGTTTTATTTGTCGAGTAGGGGGGGCCTTTGAGATGGTGTTGACATTGAGGCGGGGGAAGGGTCTCCCGCCGGGGCCCGCTGCGCTCAGTCGATTTGGTCGGGCGGTTGGTCCCAGTTGGGGTTGTCGCCGCGAGGTTTGGGTCCCCCTGATTTCTTGGCCATGATGATCTGGTCCACGCTCAGCACGGTGATGGCCACGTTGGTGGCCAGCTTGATGGCTGACTGCTTCACCAGGAAGGGGTCCCAGATTCCAGCCTGGGCCGCATCCAGCACCTCGGAGCCTCCGGCCTCCATGTCAAAGCCCATGTTGCGGCCTCCTTCCTGGTGGATGGCGTAGAGCTTGGCGATGACCTGGCTCTCCTCGCCGCCCGCGTTCTGGACCAGCGCCTTGGCCGCCGACTCAAAGGCCCGGGCGTACTCCTGGATGGCGTACTGGTCTAGGCCGGGCCGGGTGGCCCCGAAAGCCGCCACCTGGAGGGCCAGTTCCATCTCGGTGGCCCCGGCGCCCGGCAGCAGCCGCCTGTCCCGGCTCAGGGTCTTGTAGGTGCTGACCCCGTCCTTGATGGCTTCCTCCACGTTGTCCTGCAGGTTCTGGGTGGAGCCCCGCAGCAGGATGGTGGAGACGGCGCAGCCTTGCTTCTCCTGCTCGAAGATCACCACCTGGGTGTCGCCAATCTCCCTCAGGTAGACGTGGTCGCAGTGCCCGATCTCCTCGGGCGCCGGGGTGCCCAGCCTCAGCAGGGGGGTGGCCTGCAGAGCTTTACCCAGCCGCACCAGGTCGTGGCGAGAGTGTAGCCTCACCACCATCAGCCTGTGCTTGTCAGCATAGTGAAGAGCCAGCTCGCCCACCTTCCCGCCCACCACCAGCACCTTGACCCCTGCGTCCACCAAGCTGTGGATCTGGGCCTCCATCAGGCGCTCCTCGCCATCCCCGAACCCCAGCATGTCCGCCGCCCCCTGGAGAAGCACTGTGCCCTTGGTCTCAGTCTGCGACAGCTCAAAGGGGCAGCTGTAAATCACCACCCGGGCATTCCTGGCCGACGTCACCAAGCTCTCTGTCTCCTTTTTGAAGGCCATGCCCCCCAGCACCAAGGAGTCGGTCACGCCAGCCCCCAGCACCTTGCACACCCTCACCAGGTCCGGGTCAAAGTGCCCGCTCGCGGGCATGACCGACACGCAGCCGCTGGCCACCAGCCGGGACAGGAAGTCCTCATGGCCGCACTGCTTGCTCATGATGGGGGTCCGCAGGGCGGAGGCCACCTCCCGCTGGTCCCAGGGGTCCCCGAGGCTGCCGCAGCTCAGGCCCTCCAGCAGCTCCAGGGCCCGCTGACACCCCTTGCGATAGCCCTTGATCACCTCGGGGACCGAGAGGCCACTCCGCAGGAGGCTCCCTGCTCTCTCCAGCAGCGAGCCGGCCAGGATGAGCAGGAGGGTCCGCCCGTCGCCCACCTCCTCCTCCTGCATCTTGACGGCCAGCCCCAGCATGTTGGCCGCTGGGTGCTCGATCTGGAATTCGCGGAGTACCGTGCTGCTGTCCCCCGTCACCAGGACCTTCTGCAGGTGGTTGATGACCAGCTTGTTGAGGCCACTCGGCCCGAAGGTGGATTGAAGCGACTGTGCCAGCTCCTTGCAGGCCTCGATATTCCTCAGGACCACCTCGTCCAGGCCGCAGAAATACCTTGCCCCGCTGGTCAGCATCTGGAGATAGCCCGGAGCTTTTGGAACATGGGCTGCCATCACCTGTCAGGGCAAAAAACAGAGTCCAAACTCAAAAACTGCAGCCCATCCCTACCCCCCAATCCCCCTCCCTCCATAACTCCCTCTCTTTCCCCATACAGACACAGAGTAAAGCTCCCTCTACACTGTCTCCATTCAAACACTCCCAGGACAGGTACAGCACGGGGTTAGATACAGAGTAAAGCTCCCTCTACACTGTCCCCATCAAACACTCCCAGGACAGGTACAGCACGGGGTTAGATACAGAGTAAAGCTCCCTCTACACTGTCCCCCCATCAAACACTCCCAGGACAGGTACAGCACGGGGTTAGATACAGAGTAAAGCTCCCTCTACACTGTCCCCCCCCATCAAACATCCCAGGACAGGTACAGCACAGGGTTAGATACAGAGTAAAGCTCCCTCTACACTGTCTCCCTTCAAACCCTCCCAGGACAGGGACAGCACGGGGTTAGATACAGAGTAAAGCTCCCTCTGCACTGTCCTCCCATCAAACACTCCCAGGACAGGTACAGCACGGGGTTAGATACAGAGTAAAGCTCCCTCTACACTGTCCCCCCATCAAACACTCCCAGGACAGGTACAGCACAGGGTTAGATACAGAGTAAAGCTCCCTCTACACTGTCCCCCCCCATCAAACATCCCAGGACAGGTACAGCACAGGGTTAGATACAGAGTAAAGCTCCCTCTACACTGTCCCCCCCCATCAAACACTCCCAGGACAGGTACAGCACAGGGTTAGATACAGAGTAAAGCTCCCTCTACACTGTCCCCCCATCAAACACTCCCAGGACAGGTACAGCACGGGGTTAGATACAGAGTAAAGCTCCCTCTACACTGTCCCCCATCAAACACTCCCAGGACAGGTACAGCACGGGGTTAGATACAGAGTAAAGCTCCCTCTACACTGTCCCCCCATCAAACACTCCCAGGACAGGTACAGCACGAGGTTAGATACAGAGTAAAGCTCCCTCTACACTGTCCCCCCATCAAACACTCCCAGGACAGGTACAGCACGGGGTTAGATACAGAGTAAAGCTCCCTCTACACTGTCCCCCCATCAAACACTCCCAGGACAGGTACAGCACAGGGTTAGATACAGAGTAAAGCTCCCTCTACACTGTCCCCCATCAAACACTCCCAGGACAGGTACAGCACGGGTTAAATCATGGGTCAGAGAGATGAGTTTCTGACACAGGGCCTGGTTTGCTCACTGGGTAATTATTAAAACCAGAACAAAGTTGTACACTGTGATTAGTGGGAGACACCCAGAGAGTTGACAAGGTCACAGACACTAATCGAGTGAAATGCCAACTCCCGGGTAATTATTAATCATTTAACAATCATTCAATTGAATTATTCATTCAATGATTATTAATTGCTTTGGATAAAGGATTCATGCAAGCTGATAAAATCCTATTGAAATAGGAACAGGGGAGGTCATTCGGCCCATCACACCTTCTATCCCCTCATTATCTAACCTGCACATCTTTGGACACCAAGGGACAATTTAGCATGGCCAATCCACCCTAACCTACACATCTTTAGACATTAAGGGACAATTTAGCATGGCCAATCCACCCTAACCTGCACATCTTTGGACACTAAGGGGCAATTTAGCATGGCCAATCCACCCTAACCTGCACATCTTTGGACACTAAGGGACAATTTAGCATGGCCAATCCACCTAACCTACACATCTTTGGACACTAAGGGACAATTTAGCATGGCCAATCCACCCTAACCTACACATCTTTGGACACTAAGGGACAATTTAGCATGGCCAATCCACCTAATCTACACATCTTAGGACTGTGGGAGGAAACCAGAACACCCAGAGGAAACCCACGCAGACACGAGGAGAACGTACAGACTCCACACAGACAGCCACCCAAGGTGGGAATTGAACCCAGGTCCCTGGCAATGCTAGGCAGCAGTGCTAACCACTGCGCCACCCTCATTGAAAAATGACCCTTTTCAATTTGATTTGATTTATCATTGTCACATGTATAGGCAAACAGTGAAAAGTATTGTTTCTTGTACGGACATGGAGAGGAAAAGGAGAGGATGTAGAATGTAGTGTTACAGTCATGTTATAGCGTTACAGTGTTACATCGTCCTCCAAACTGACACTATCGTTAAGAAAGCCCCACCAACGCCTCTACTTTCTCAGAAGACTGAGGAAATTTGACATGTCCGCTACGACTCTCACCGACTTTTACAGATGCCCCATAGAAAGCATTCTTTCTGGTTGTATCACAGCTTGGTCTGGGCTCCTGCTCTGCCCAAGATCACAAGGAACTACAAAGGGTTGTGAATGTAGCCCAATCCATCACACAAACCAGCTTCCCAGGACCCCACGCACCCCGGACATTCCCTCTTCCACCTTCTTCTATTGGGAAAAAGATACAAAAGTCTGAGGTCCCGTACCAACGGACTCAAGAACAGCTTCTTCCCTGCTGCTGTCAGATTGTTGGATGGACCTACCTCGCATTAAGTTGATCTTTCTCTACACCCTCGCTGTGACTGTAACACT
The DNA here is from genome assembly GCF_965287045.1 of Carcharhinus amblyrhynchos. Classification (NCBI taxonomy): domain Eukaryota; kingdom Metazoa; phylum Chordata; class Chondrichthyes; order Carcharhiniformes; family Carcharhinidae; genus Carcharhinus; species Carcharhinus amblyrhynchos. Next base: position 19,452 of record NW_027651082.1, read on the forward strand.
GCATTCTACATCCTTTCCTTTCCTTCTCTATGAACAGTATGCTTTGTATAGTGCGCAAGAAACAATACTTTTCACTGTATCCCAGTACATGTGACAATAATAAATCAAATCAAATCAAATTAAATCAATTATAGCTCGCGTGTAGAGAAAGATCAACTTAATGTGAGGTAGGTCCATTTAAAAGTCTGACAGCAGCAGGGAAGAAGCTGTTCTTGAGTCGGTCGGTACGGGACCTCAGACTTTTGTATCTTTTTCCCAATGGAAGGAGGTGGAAGAGAGAATGTCCAGGGGGTCACAGTCTGAGGATTGGGGGTAGACCATTTAGGACGGAGGTGAGGAGACATTTCTTCACCCGGTGAGCCTGTGGAATTCATTCCCACAGGAAGGAGTTGATGTCAAAACATTGAATGTATTCAAGAGGCGGCTGGATAGAGCGCTTGGGGGGGAATGGGGTCAGAGATTATGGGGAGAAAGCAGGATGGGGCTATCAGCCATGATGGTGATGAATGGTGGAGCAGGCTCAATGGGCTGAGTGGCCTCCTCCTGCTCCTATCCTCTATGTTTCTATGTCTCTATCTCTGCCCTTTGGACTCTTGCCTTATCCCATGAGTATTTTTGCTCAGAACCTTTACTGGGGGGGGGGTCTGCCGTGAGAATTAATCATGAGCTTTCGATTAACCTTCTCAAGCGCCAAATCTACCTTGCCTACCTTGGCTTGGGAAGATCTTATTTGATATTGAGGTACACCAGGCCCAGTAACACCTCCTTCGCTTTGACTGCTCTCTGACTGGAAAAGCTATGTCGTTGTCCCTATTGAATCCATGTAGCATCCTGGCATCGTTCGGTTATGCTGTTGGAGCCCTGTTTGAATTTGAATCTAAACTTCTTTTGTGATGTTCTACTCTTTGATTGTCTCCATTCTGCAAGTTCTGATGTCCTGGGGGCTGAGGCTGGTGGAACCTCGATCCAGTCACCTCTGAGACCATAAGACACAGGAGCAGAGTGAGGCCACTCGGCCCATCGATTCTGCTTCCCCATTCAATCATGGCTGATATTTTTCCCCTCCCCGTTCTCCTGCCTTTTCCCCATAACCCCTGATCCCCTTATTAATCAGGAACCTATCTATCTCTGTCTTAAAGACACTCAATGACCTGGCCCTCCACAGCCTTCTGCGGCAAAGAGTTCCACACATTCCCCACTCTCTGGCTGAAGAAATCCCTCCCCATCTCTGTTTTAAAGGATGGTCCCTTTACCCTGAGGTTGTGCCCTCTCTGGTTCTAGTTTTTCCTACTAGTGGAAACACCCTCTCCACGTCCACTCTATCCAGGGCCTCGCAGTATCCTGTAAGTTTCAATAAGATCCACCCTCATCCTTCTAAACTCCATCGAGTACAGACCCAGAGTCCTCAACCCGTTCCTCATACGACAAGCTCTTCATTCCAGGGATCATTCTTGTGAACCTCTTCTGGACCCTTTCCAAGGCCAGCACATCCTTCCTTAGATACGGGGCCCAAAACTGCTCACCATACTCCAAATGGGGTCTGACCAGAGCCTTATACAGCCCCAGGAGTCCATCCCTGCTCTTGTATTCTAGCCCTCTCGCCGTGAATGCTAACATTACATTTACCTTCCTAACTGCCGAATGAACCTGCACATTAACCTGAAGAGAATCTTGAACAAGGAGTTCCAACCCCTTTGTGTTTCTGATTTCCTAAACATATATCCATTTAGAAAATAGTCTCCATTCCTCTGTCCAAAGTGCATAATCTCACACGATGGAAGGCTTTCCATTGGTGTGGAGGCAGCAAAAGTGTTTCTACTTGCAGACACGGCGAGAGACATGAATGCAGAATACAACCAACCACCCCACTTGGGGAGTTCAACAAAAACTTCACAGGGGGAGTGGGGGAGAATGTGGGACTCGCTCCCACGGGGGAGTGGGGGAGAATGTGGGACTCGCTCCCACGGGGGAGTGGGGGAGAATGTGGGACTCGCTCCCACGGGGGGAGTGGGGGAGAATGTGGGACTCGCTCCCACGGGGGGAGTGGGGGAGAATGTGGGACTCGCTCCCACGGGGAGTGGGGAGAATGTGGGACTCGCTCCCACGGGGGGAGTGGGGGAGAATGTGGGACTCGCTCCCACGGGGAGTGGGGAGAATGTGGGACTCGCTGTCATGGGGAGTGGGGGAGAATGTGGGACTCGCTCCCACGGGGAGTGGGGGAGAATGTGGGACTCGGTCCCACGGGGGGAGTGGGGGAGAATGTGGGACTCGCTCCCACGGGGGAGTGGGGGAGAATGTGGGACTCGCTCCCACGGGGAGTGGGGGAGAATGTGGGACTCGCTCCCACGGGGGAGTGGGGGAGAATGTGGGACTCACTCCCACGGGGAGTGGGGAGAATGTGGGACTCGCTCCCACGGGGAGTGGGGGAGAATGTGGGACTCGCTCCCACGGGGAGTGGGGAGAATGTGGGACTCACTCCCACGGGGGGAGAATGTGGGACTCGCTCCCACGGGGAGTGGGGAGAATGTGGGACTCGCTCCCACGGGGAGTGGGGGAGAATGTGGGACTCGCTCCCACGGGGAGTGGGGAGAATGTGGGACTCGCTCCCACGGGGAGTGGGGAGAATGTGGGACTCGCTCCCACGGGGAGTGGGGAGAATGTGGGACTCGCTCCCACGGGGAGTGGGGAGAATGTGGGACTCGCTCCCACGGGGAGTGGGGAGAATGTGGGACTCACTCCCACGGGGGGGAGTGGGGGAGAATGTGGGACTCACTCCCACGGGGAGTGGGGGAGAATGTGGGACTCGCTCCCACGGGGGGAGAATGTGGGACTCACTCCCACGGGGGGAGAATGTGGGACTCGCTCCCACGGGGAGAGAATGTGGGACTCGCTCCCACGGGGAGTGAGGGAGAATGTGGGACTCACTCCCACGGGGGAGTGGGGGAGAATGTGGGACTCGCTCCCACGGGGAGTGGGGAGAATGTGGGACTCGCTCCCACGGGGAGTGGGGGAGAATGTGGGACTCGCTCCCACGGGGAGTGGGGGAGAATGTGGGACTCACTCCCACGGGGAGTGGGGAGAATGTGGGACTCGCTCCCACGGGGAGTGGGGGAGAATGTGGGACTCACTCCCACGGGGAGTGGGGAGAATGTGGGACTCGCTCCCACGGGGAGTGGGGAGAATGTGGGACTCGCTCCCACGGGGGGAGTGGGGGAGAATGTGGGACTCGCTCCCACGGGGAGTGGGGAGAATGTGGGACTCACTCCCACGGGGGGAGAATGTGGGACTCGCTCCCACAGGGAATGGGGGAGAATGTGGGACTCGCTCCCACGGGGGGAGAATGTGGGACTCACTCCCACGGGGAGAGAATGTGGGACTCGCTCCCACGGGGGGAGTGGGGGAGAATGTGGGACTCACTCCCACGGGGAGTGGGGGAGAATGTGGGACTCGCTCCCACGGGGAGTGGGGAGAATGTGGGACTCGCTCCCATGGGGAGTGGGGAGAATGTGGGACTCGCTCCCATGGAGAGTGGGGAGAATGTGGGACTCGCTCCCACGGGGAGTGGGGGAGAATGTGGGACTCGCTCCCACGGGGAGTGGGGAGAATGTGGGACTCGCTCCCACGGGGAGTGGGGAGAATGTGGGACTCGCTCCCACGGGGAGTGGGGAGAATGTGGGACTCGCTCCCACGGGGAGTGGGGAGAATGTGGGACTCGCTCCCACGGGGGGAGTCGGGGAGAATGTGGGACTCACTCCCACGGGGAGTGGGGAGAATGTGGGACTCGCTCCCATGGGGGGAGTGGGGAGAATGTGGGACTCGCTCCCACGGGTAGTGGGGGAGAATGTGGGACTCACTCCCACGGGGAGTGGGGAGAATGTGGGACTCGCTCCCACGGGGAGTGGGGAGAATGTGGGACTCGCTCCCACGGGGAGTGGGGAGAATGTGGGACTCGCTCCCACGGGGAGTGGGGAGAATGTGGGACTCGCTCCCACGGGGAGTGGGGAGAATGTGGGACTCGCTCCCACGGGGAGTGGGGAGAATGTGGGACTCGCTCCCACGGGGAGTGGGGAGAATGTGGGACTCGCTCCCATGGGGGGAGTGGGGAGAATGTGGGACTCGCTCCCACGGGGGGAGTGGGGGAGAATGTGGGACTCGCTCCCACGGGGGGAGTGGGGGAGAATGTGGGACTCGCTCCCACGGGGGGAGTGGGGAGAATGTGGGACTCGCTCCCACGGGGGGAGTGGGGGAGAATGTGGGACTCACTCCCACGGGGAGTGGGGGAGAATGTGGGACTCGCTCCCACGGGGAGTGGGGGAGAATGTGGGACTCGCTCCCACGGGGAGTGGGGGAGAATGTGGGACTCGCTCCCACGGGGAGTGGGGGAGAATGTGGGACTCGCTCCCACGGGGAGTGGGGGAGAATGTGGGACTCACTCCCACGGGGGGAGTGGGGGAGAATGTGGGACTCGCTCCCACGGGGAGTGGGGGAGAATGTGGGACTCGCTCCCACGGGGAGTGGGGAGAATGTGGGACTCGCTCCCATGGGGAGTGGGGAGAATGTGGGACTCGCTCCCACGGTGGGAGTGGGGAGAATGTGGGACTCGCTCCCACGGGGAGTGGGGAGAATGTGGGACTCGCTCCCACGGGGAGTGGGGAGAATGTGGGACTCGCTCCCACGGGGAGTGGGGAGAATGTGGGACTCGCTCCCATGGGGAGTGGGGTGAATCCTGGGTGTCTGTGTTTGTGTGGGCTTATGACTGTGTGTGAGTGAGTGTGTGAGTGTGAGTGAGTGTGTGTGTGTGTGAGCATGTGTATGTGTGTGTTGTGTGAGTGTGAGTGAGCGTGTGAGTGTGTGTGTATGTGAGTGTGAGTGATTGTGTGTATGAGTGTGAGTGACTGTGTGTTTGAGTGTGTGTGTGAGTGTGTATGTGTGTGTGAGTGTGAGTGAGTGTGTGTGTGTGTGAGTGAGTGTGTGTGTGAGTGTGTATGTGTGTGTGAGTGTGAGTGAGTGTGTGTGTGTGTGAGTGAGTGTGTGTGTGAGTGTGTATGTGTGTGTGAGTGTGCGTGTGAGTGTGTATGTGTGTGTGAGTGTGAGTGAGTGTGTGTGTGTGTGAGTGAGTGTGTGTGTGAGTGTGTATGTGTGTGTGAGTGTGAGTGAGTGTCTGTATGTGTGTGTGAGTATGTGTGTGTGAGTGTGAGTGAGTGTGTGTGTGAGTGTTTGTGCGCGAGTGCGTGTGTATGTGTGTGAGTGTGTGTGTGTGTGTGAGTGAGTGTGTGTGTGAGTGTGTGTGTGTGTGTGAGTGTGTATGTGTGTGAGTGTGTGTGTGTGTGTGTGTGAGTGTGTGTGTGTGTGTGTGTGTGAGTGTGTGTGTGTGTGTGTGTGTGAGTGTGTGTGTGTGTGTGTAGGTGCAGCTGTGTATATTCAGACTTCTCTGTGTAAATGTG
>NW_027651083.1:0-24885 GCF_965287045.1 Carcharhinus amblyrhynchos
GGCATTATGTAACACTGATCATGTCTCAGAGACGCCCCAAAGCTATTCAAACTGAATGAAGCAAGTTTTGCTTTTCACAACCTGTTATCGGGCCACCTCTTGATTTAATTACGCTCAAATTCTCTCCCCTCCTCCGCTGACCAAACCAACTCTGAACCAGTGCAGTGTTCCCAATGCCCGCGCCACCTGACTAACAATAGCATATTCAACTGTGGGGGGCATCGCTGTTCAATTTTGACCTTGTCTGCCTGGGTAGTGATCAGGAACTGTGTGTGTATAAGTGTGTGTGGGTTAATATATATGTGTGTGCACACGCGTGGAGTGAGTGGGGTGGGTTGTGTGTGTGTGCGCACGCGTTGTGGGGGGTGAATGTGGGAAAATGTCTGGTTTTATAATTGCTGTTCCCCCCTAACCCGGGGGTCTAATGACACGGCGATAACCTTGAACTGTGCGGGTTACCCTGCCACAAAACAGTGATGGAGCTCAGGACGTTCTGGTCTGTGTGACACTGTGCATGCCCAGGGAGCTATTTTTATTATTCACTCGTGGGACACAGGTGTCACTGGCTAGCCCAGCATTTATCGCTGCATTCACCAACCAGCTGGCTGCAGTGAGGGGCATGCATTCAATGAGAAAAAGACCCTGTATTTGTATCATACCCTGACAGTCTCCACTTCACACAGGCCTGGCACCGTGTTTAGCACTGCTGCCTCATAGCACTTGGAACCCAGGTTCGATTCCCGGCTTGAAGTTTATTTACTAGTTATAAGTAAGGCTGACATTAACACTGCAAAGAAATTCCTGTGAAATTCCCCTGGTTGCCACACACTGGCAGCCTAACCGGCGCATCTTTCAGACTGTGGGAGGAAACCCATGCAGACATGGGGAGAACGTGCAAACTCAATACAGACACTGACCCAAACTAGGAATCGAATCCAAGTCCCTGGCGCTGTGAGGCAGCAGTGCTAACCACTGCGCCGTCCTCTTGGGTCACTGTCTGTGGAGTCTGCAAGTCCTCCCCCTGTCTGTGTGGGTTTCCTCCGGGTGCTCCGGTTTCCTCCCACAGTCCGAAAGACGCGCTGGTTAAGGTGATAAATTCTCCTTCAGTGCACTAAAACAGGTGCCGGAGTGTGGCGGCTAGGGGATTTTTACAGTAACTTCATTGCAGCGTTAATGTAAGTTGATTGATGACAGTATTAAATTTTTTTAAAACTCTCTGGCCTTTGGACATCTGTGCATTGTAAAAACGTTACATCCAATTTAAACCCCACACAGTCCCAGCTCCCGTGCTGCCACTTATTTTAACCCTGGAGCTTTAAAATCCCTATTTCCTCTGGGATGGTGCTGCCCTGCACTGATAGTGTGCCCATAGTCCCCCCCTCCCCACTCCCCCCAAGGAGGTGGCATTTGAACTTGACCCTTTGTTGGCAGCTGTGCTTTGCCTCAGTGCAAGTGGGTACTGCACTCCTTAAATGGGCTTTCCGCATAGTTTCTCTCTCTTTTCTTCTCTGCCTGTCTTTGCCAGCTCTGCGTTGTTCAGAATGGCATTTGTCTTTGTTGTTCTCTCCTCACTTGACCATCCGGCTCCCTCAATCGGAACTTGCAGTAACCTCCTGATAAACGCACTCTCTCTCTCTCTCTAGTGGCTGCCTATGCAAATGGCTGCTCCCGCACCCCGCTGCTCAGCAGACAGTTGCTGTGGGCCCGGGCTGCTATCTTTATTCATGGCTGGGTCAAGGCAGGGTTACATCCCTCAGGCCTGTGGGGGTGCCTCTGATGAGCAACATTTCAGCTCACGGTCGCTGGAATCAGAAAGTGTTTCCCGTGCGTGCATCTGACAATTAAATAAGCATCGCATTGAGTACAGGAGTTGGGACATTATATTACAGCTGTACAAGACATTGGTACAGCCACATAAGCATACAGTCTAAAGTAAATAATGCTTATTTATCAATTACAAGTAGGTTTATTTTAACACTGTAATGAAGTTTTAGATTCTAGCATCTGCAGTAATTTGCTTTTATACTGTAACGAAGTTACTGTGAAAATCCCCTAGTTATCACACTCCAGTGCCTGTTTGGGTACACTGAGGGAGAATTTAGCATGGCCAATGCACCCTAATCAGCACGTCTTTGGACTGTGGGAGGAAACTGGAGCACACGGAGGAAACCCACGCAGACACAGGGAGAATGTGCAAACTCCACACAGACAGTGACCCAAGCCGGGAATAAAACCTGGGTCCTTGACACTGAGACAGCAGTGCTAACCACTGTGCCACCGTCGCCCTGCTACAGGAAGGATGTTGTTAAACTGGAAAGGGTGCAAAAAAAAGATTGACAAGGATGTTACCGGAACTGGAAGGTTTGAATTATAAAGAGAGGCTGGGACTTTTTTTTTCCCTGGAGCGTAGGAGGATGAGGGGTGATCTTATCGAGGTTTATAAAATCATGAGGGACATCGATAAGGTGAATAACAAGGTCCTTTCCCCCAGGGTAGAGGAGTTCAAAACTTTCAGGGTTTGCCCCTTCGTCAGGTGAGTCACCTGAGAAGAGATAATAGAGTCAGTGTTTCAAGTCTGGACGGACCTTTCGTCAGAGCAAAGAGAATCAGTGGATGTTTACACTATTGGGAGGGAGAGGGAGGGGTTGGAATGGAACAAAGGGAATGTAAATGAGGATATGAAAGGCTGAGAAGGTGCTAAAAGTGTCCATTAAGTGATCAGAATGTGTAAATGGCAGAAGAAGTGTAGATTGTTAAAGGACTGCCTGAGGAATGTGATACTTGCAGTGAAGGGAAAGGTGGATGGGGTGGAGGGGACGAGGAGGAGAGCAGGAATGGAGCAGTGGAAAAAAGAAGTGAGAAAGAATGATGATAAAATTGATTGTAGAATCCCTACGGTGCCATTCGGCCCATCGAGTCTGCATCGACCACAATCCCACCCAGGCCCTATCCCCGTAACCCCACACATTTATACCCTGCTAGTTCCCCTGACACTAAGGGGCAATTTAGCATGGCCAATCCAACTAACCCGCACATCATCAAAATGAAATAAGGTGGAGGTGGTGAAGGTATGGAATGAGCTGCCAGAGGGGGGTGGTAGAGGTGGGTACAGTTGCAACATTTGAAGGACATTTGTTCAGTTACATGATGGGAAAGGTTGAGAGGGATACAGGCCAAACACAGGCAAGTGGGCAGCACAGTGGTTAACACTGCAGCCTTGCAGCGCCAGGGACCCGGGTTCGATTCCAGCCTTAGTTCGCTGTCTGTGTGGAGCTTGCACATTCTCCCAGTGTCTGTGTGGGTTTCCTCCAGATGCTCCGGTTTCCTCCCACAGTCTGAAAGACGCGCTGGTTAGGGTGCATTGACCTAAACAGGTGCTGGAGTGTGGCGACTAGGGGAATTGCACAGTAACTTCATTGCGATGTTAATGTAAACCTCATTTATGACTTTACAGTTCAGGAAACCTGGCCAGCATGGACGAGTTGGGCCAAAGGATCTGTTTCCCTTCTGTAAATCTCTATAACTCTAAAATGGACAGAATTGAGGATTGCAAAACTGTGCAGCATTTTGGTGTCACTTCAGGAAGGATACGGCGGCACGGGCTCGTTGGGCCGAAGGGCCTGTTTCCCGTGCTGTGTTGTTCTTTGATATCATTGTGTGATTTCAGGAAAATATTAATATTTATTGCGTTAGAAGCAATCCAGTAAAGGCTCGTTTGACTGAGTACTGAGATGGAGGAGTTAACTTGTGAGGAAAAGTTGTGCCTCTGCCCATTGGTGTTTAGAAGGATGAGGGGTGTTCTTACTGAAACATCTATAAGGTCCTGAGGGCAACTGAACAGGAGAATCCCTGAGAGGGTATTTACCCTCACGGGCTGATCCAGGACTTGGGGCTACAGTTTAAAAATTGGGGTCTCCCATCTCAGACAGAGATGAGGAGACATTTCCGCCAGAATGTCATTAAAAATACAAACTAGCAGCAGGAGGCGGCCATTTGGCCCTTTGAGCCTGCTCTGCCGTTCATTTCGATCATGGTTGATTGTCAAATTCAATATTCTGATCCCTTCCCCCATGGGGCGGCACAGTGGTTAGCGCCGCTGTCTCATGGCGTCAGGGACCTGGCTTCAATTCCTGGCTTGGGTCACTGTCTGTGTAGAAGTTTGCACATTCTCCATCTGTGTAGGTTTCCTTCCGGGTGCTCCGGTTTCCTCCCACAGTCTGAAAGACGTGCTAGTTAGGGTGCATTGACCGTGCTAAATTCTCCCTCGGTGTACCCAAACAGGTGCCGGAGTGTGGCGACTAGGGGATTTTCACAGTAACTTCATTGTAGTGTTAATGTAAGCCTTACTGGTGATTAATAAAATAAACCTTAAAACATTTCCCTCGATCCCTTTAGCCCTAGGAGCTATAACTAATTTCTTCTTGAAATTGCTTAACATTTTGGCCTCAACTACTTTCTGTGGGAGTGAATTCCACACATTCACGACCCTCTGGGTGAAGAAATTTCTCCTCACCTCAGTCCTAAAAGGACTGGGGGGCACAGTTTAAAAATTATGCATCTCCCATTTCAGCCAGAGATGAGGAGACATTTCCTCTAGGACGTCTGTTAATCCTCAAACTATGACCCCTAGTTCCGGACTCCCACCATCGGGCACATTCTTTCTGAATGTAAGAATAAAAAGCAAGGTTTATTTATCAGTCACAAGTAAGGCTTACATTAACATTTCAATTAAGTTACTGTGAAAATCCCCTAGCTGCTACACTCCGTCAACTGTTCGAGTCAATGCACCCTAACCACATCTTTCAGACTGTGGGAGGAAACCCACACAGACACGGAGAACATGCAGACTCTGCATAGTGACCCAAGCTGGGAATCAAACCCAGATACCTGGGTTTGGCAGCAGTGCTAGCTACTGTGCCGCCCCATAAAAGCCTGTGGTATTCTGTCCCCCAGAGAGCACTGGGGGTGTTGGGGGGGGTGGTGGTGCTGTGGGACATGGACTACATTTGAGACTGTGTTAAGACAGATTTTGGATTGAGGGTTTTTAGGGAAGGGGGACAGTCAGGAAGGTAGAGTTACAGCCTGACTATGAGCTTTTTTGGAATGATGGAACAGGCTCAAGGGGCTGAATGGCCTCTTCCTGCTGCAGATTACCTGTTGGTTATCATTTTGATTATGCTGTGCACAGTAATACAAGTGACTGCACTCTGTAACAATCTTAAGGCACTATATAAATGCAAGTCTACGTCATCTATAAAACTGGAGTGGAGGAGGAATCGGAGCAGAGTGTATTGCGGGAGGTTTACTCAGGCTGATATCGGGGGTGTGAGGGGAAGAGGGCAGGATCAGGAGGAGGGGAGACACTGACTGCGCCATCATGGAGGATAACCCGTCCTTCAGAATTTCCTCCTCAGGATAACAAAAACCATTCCCAGTCTTCGGAATCTCTCCTGCTTTGAAATTTTTGCATCTGCAAAGTGACACGATGGCACAGTGGTTAGCACTGCTGCATCACAGTGCCAGGGACCTGGGTTCGATTCCCGGCTTGGGTCACTTTCTGTGTTGAGTTTGCACATTCTCCCTGTGTCTGCGAGGGTTTCCTCTGGATGATCCTGTTTTCTCCCACACTCCGAAGATGTGCAGGTTAGCTGGATTGGCCATGCTAAATTGACCCTGGTGTCAGGGAGATTAGGGGGTAAATGCATGGGGTTATGGGAATAGGGCATGGGTGGGATTGGAGTCGGTGCAACTCAATGGGCTGAATGGCCTCCTTCTGCACTGTAGGGATTCTATGAAGGCAGCACCTTTAGCAACGCACCAGTTCCCTGACTAAGGGCTAGGCAGCCTCGATGGGCCAAATGAGCTTACACCTGGAAATTGGGTTACCCTGGCTCTGCGTGCAGGGGTCCATATTGATGTCAGGGTCACAGTGCAGGAATTCTGTCTCCCACATGTCACTGATTATTGTTCTCCTCTTCCCCGCCACCACCCCCCCCCCCCTTCTCTCTCACAGGCCGTGACTATAGCAGCTCATCTCGAAGGTAAGAACCATCAGACTGTAAGGCAGCCTTCACTGCCAGCTGTTTTTTATCCCCCTGTTTTGAGGGCTGATCTGAGCCTGTGGATTGTGGAGCGCACGATCACTCCCGCTCCAGAGTGTGGGCAACTCACAGCTACTGAGAACCCCCTCAACCACCCTCCCCTGCCCCAATATCACCCCACCCTCTCCTCCCTCTCCCCCCAGAGTGCCCTTCCGTCCCTCCTTAGAGTGACACCCTCCCCTCGGAGCGCCCCTCCCTTCCCTTCCCTTCCCTTCCCCTCCCCTCCCCTCGGAGCACCCCTCATGTGCCCCATTGTGACCATTCTGCACCTTGGGAGGGTTTGGGATGACTGATCCCTGAATATTGACTGTTTTGTTCTCCTGTCATCCAGACGGTCTCGCTCTCGCTCAAGAAGCCCTCACCATCGCCATTAGTGGCCTGTGCTCGCACCCCCAAGCCCCCCCTCGCTGGCAACTCGAGTTCGCCCTCGATCTGCAGACACAGCTAGCGACGCAGTGATGGCCCACGGACACAGCTGAGAAGACACGTGTGTGATAACTGCTGTGCGTGCGCCTGTATGTATGTACATAGGTATATTTATCGTATCAGCAATGTACACAGTTTTGGTTGTACTTGTGCCGTTGCTGTGTACACCCCTGGGTCAGGAACGTGTTGGTATTTGTCACAGTTTCACATGGTGCAGTAAAACAGTGACCCTGTTTCTAAAGACCTCCTTTCTGGTGACTAAACCCACCTGCAAACGGCTGTTTTTATCTTGTTTTTTTTCTTGCTCTGACAACTAATCATTTGTCTGCTTTCCCAGCAAAATATCAGCAAATTGTGTGTGTGTGTGTCTGTCTCTGTGTGTGTGTGTGTCTGTCTCTGTGTGTGTGTGTGTGTCTGTCTCTGTGTGTGTGTGTGTGTCTGTCTCTGTGTGTGTGTGTGTCTGTCTGTCTCTGTGTGTGTGTGTGTGTGTGTGTGTGTCTGTCTCTGTGTGTGTGTGTCTGTCTCTGTGTGTGTGTGTCTGTCTCTGTGTGTGTGTGTCTGTCTCTGTGTGTGTGTGTCTGTCTGTGTGTGTGTGTGTGTGTCTGTCTCTGTGTGTGTGTGTGTCTGTCTGTCTCTCTCTCTCTGTGTGCGTGTGTGTGTGTCTCTCTCTCTCTCTGTGTGCGCGTGTGTGTCGGGGGTGGGTGGGGGGGATTGTCCCTGTCTGTGTATTTGATTTCTACCCTCTGGCTGTGGTGTGTGGGAGTCTTGAAGTGTGTGATCGCCTCAGGCTAGATTTTGACTGCCCTGCTGGGGGCAGATGCACAACACTAAGGAGTGGGCACTCCGAGTGAGCCCTGTGTGTTCGGACACACCCTAAACCCTTCTGTTCCCCTTCTCTGTTCTGGGATTGGTCGCAGTGCTCGCTGGGACAGCCTGGTGATGCCAGGGGCTGGTGCCATTGTCCTGTCAGTGCCAAACATGGTTTCTAGTGGCAAGTTATGGTCGGGCAGTAGATGCCTGTCCATCGGGGGTGGGTCCCACACGTGCTGTAAATTCCTGGACTGGCAGCCTGTGGGGAGAGAGGATCGATCTCTTGGAGAGGGTGTCTGTGACTGCATGCCAGAAACGCAGAAATATGAGTTGTTAGAAAACAGTACATCCCACTGCACACCCTTTGCACCCTAATGCCCACCAGTGCCAGTGGCAAAGGTCCCCATTTCCCAGTCTGCCCCCAGGGCAAAAAAGATCCTGTTGCCAAAGTGACTCTGGAAGCAACTTGAGTAAGAAGCCACATAAGGTAAAGAGTCCTAACAGAAAGTAAGGATGTACAGGAACTGCCTGGACACAGCAGCTGAGATACGCGGCCTCAGGAGCAGGAAGCACCTGTCTTTCTTCGTGTTGGGCAGTATCAAGCGCCGTGTCTGGCAAGTTTTTGATTGCTATGTTGAAAAGAAAATCTATATTTAAAAATAAAACAACACTTGTGTCAGGGTTGAAGAGCGGACGTTTGTTGTGGTTGGAAAGGTACGATGAAAGTTCCCCTCAAACCCACATCAAGGGTCTTTCTAAATGCCCTGTTTCAGCCAAAAGCAGGTGCCTGTCCTGGGCAGAAAACACTCGGGCATCTGGGAGACATATGGGACCTGGGTTCGATTCCCGGCTTGGTCTGTGCAGAGTCTGCATGTTTTCCCCATGTCTGCATGGGTTTCCTCCGGGTGCTCTGGTTTCCTCCCACAGTCCGAAAGACGTGCTGGTTAAGTGCTAAATTCTCCCTCAGTATACCCGAACAGTTGCCAGAGTGTGGCAACTAGGGGATTCTCACAGTAACTTCATTGCGGTGTTAATGTAAGCTAACTTGTGACAAATAAATGAAAAGTTCGGGTATTTGAACACTAACAAGTTTTGAACAGAGTTGGGAATTGTTTGTGTGCCTGGAGTTAATGTTCCCCCTCCCCCAAAAAAAAGCTTTCTGCCCCTTGAGATTTTTTGGGTTGTATTAACTCCAAGGTGAGTCCTGTCTTGTGTTCCATCATTTCACTTGGCAAGCAGGAGGTTGCCGCTTGTAAAAGTGTAATTCTGCTGCACTCTGTCTGCAAACTGTTTGAGTCAGACTCTCACCACTCGACTCGAATAAAGCGTGCACACATTTTTTGGAGTTTTTGTCTTGTACAGTTTGTAATTTTGCCTGTTCCTGTAAATGTTTTTTTTCCTTCAACACAATTAAAAGTTTTTTTTCCTCCTCCTGATTTGTGTTTTATTTACCTTCTCTAAATGAGTGCTACTCGAGGGTTAGATACAGAGTAAAGCTGCCTCTACACTGTCCCCCATCAAATACTCCCAGGACAGGTACAGCACAGGGTTAGATACAGAGTAAAGCTCCTTCTACACTGTCCCCCATCAAACATTCCCAGGACAGATACAGTAAGGAACAAAATTCCTTCCACATCTGACCATCCAGCATTAAGGTTCAGGTGTTCCTCATTTGTTAGTGTATCACCCCTGCTGGAAGCCTGCTTCTCAGTGTTTGCCCAAATAGAGGAGCATTGTGGGTGGGATAGAAGGATAAAGCTGCAATGGATCATAGAGGTTTACAGCATGGAAATGGACCCTTCGGCCCAACTTGTCTATGCCTCCTGAAGCTAGTCCCAATTGCCCGTATTTGGCCCATATCCCTCTATACCCATCTTACCCATCTAACTGTCTAAATGCTTTTTAAAAGACAAAATTGTATCCACTTCTACTACTACCTCTGGCAGCTCATTCCAGACACTCACCACCTTCTGAAAAAATTGCCCCTCTGGACACTTTTTTTGTATCTCTCCCCTCTCACCTTAAACCTATGCCCTTTAGTTGTAGACTCCCCTATCTTTGGGAAAAGATGTATTGACTATCGAGCTGGTCTGTGCCCCTCATTATTTTACAGACCTCTATAAGATCACCCCTCAGCCTTCTACACTCCTGAGGGAAAAATAACCAGTCTATTCAGCCTCTCCTTATAACTCAATCCATCAAGTCCCGGTAGCATCCTAGTAAATCTTTTCTACACTCTTTCTAGTTTAATATCCTACGATAAGGTGACCAGAACTATACACAGTATTGCACGTGTATTCTGGTCTTTCAAGCAAAGATTGGGGATAAATAGGTGTTTTTCTGCTTGGCGATCAGTGACTAGTGGTGTGCCTCAGGGATCAATGTTGGGATCACAATTTATATAGATGATTTAGAGTTGGGGACCAAGTGTAGTGTGTCAAAATTCGCAGATGACACTAAGATGAGTGGCAGAGCAAAGTGTGCAGAGGATGCTGAAAGTCTGCAAAGGGATTTAGAAAGTCTTAAATGAGTGGGTGAGAGTCTGACAGATGGAATACAATGTTGGTAAATCTGAGGTCATCCATTTTGGTAGGAATAACAGCAAAATGGGCTATTATTGGTAAATAATGGTTAAAAAAAATTGCAGCATGCTGCTGTGCAGAGGGATCTGGGTGTCCTTGTGCAGGAATCTCGAGTTGGTTTGCAGGTGCAGCAGGTAATTAAGAAGGCAAATGGAATTTTGTCCTTCATTGCTAGAGGGATTGAGATTATAAACAGCAAGTTTATGTTGCAGCTGTATAAGGTGCTGGTGAGGTCACACCTGGAGTACTGTACAGTTTTAGTCTGCTTACTTGAGAAAGGATATACTGGCACTGAAGGGGCTGCAGAGGAGATTCACTAGGTTGATTCTGGAGTTGAGAGGGTTGGCTTATGAGGAGAGACTGAGTAGACTGGGGCTACACTCATTGGAATTCAGAAGAATGAGGGGAGATCTTACAGAAACATAAGATTATGAAGGAATAGATAAGATAGAAGCAGGGAAGTCGGTTCCACTGGCAGGTGAAACTAGAACTGTGGTGTGGGGGGAGGGGGGGGGAGCATAGCCTCTGAATAGTGGGGAGCAGATTTAGGATGGAGGGTTATGAATCTGGAATTCCCTGCCCAGGTGAAGCAGTTGAGGCTACCTCATTGAATGTTTTTAAGACAAGGATAGATAAATTTTTGAACAGTAAATGAATTAAGGGTTACCAGACGGGTAAGTGGAGCTGAGTCCGCAAAAAGATCAGCCATGATCTTATTAAATGGCAGAGCAGGCTCGAGGGGTCAGATGGCCTACTCCTGCTCCTAGTTCTCGTATATACGCGGGGTGAATATCCCAGCTCAGAGTTGTAAATTGCACATTAAGACCTATTAAGGATCAGAATTTCAGAACTTGGGCCCAAGATGCTTGTTAAGAGTTCGTTAGGAGACAAATGTGATTGTACAGAATTTTATCCCGATTAGCTGTGATGTAATTGCTGCAATGGGTTCAAGGGGCTGAATGGCCTCTTGCTCCATGGCCTCCGTTGCCTCCTCTCCCCTGGCCCAGTGGAGAAGCTTTAGGGTCAGTTCCCTCAGCCAGCCTCAGTGGGAAGTGTGGGTTGGTGGGGAGGTGATGTACGGTGTGTGGGAAACGAATGTGCTGTCAGGGGAAAGCGTCAGCCACAAGGAAGCCTGACCACACTGACCATCTGGACTGACTGTCCTGACTGTTTTTCTGCCGGTGGTTTGTTGGGGAGGGGTGGTGGGGGGCTGATGCCAATTTCCTTATCTATCTAACCTGCCGGATGCTGTGGAAATGGCTGGTTGGCTACCCTCAGCAAGGCGAGAGAGAGAACGCACTGTGACAATCAAGGGTCCCTGGAATTCTAAGGCCAAAAATGTCATGAGGAATTGACCCAGCCTGTATCTCCCTGCCAGTCGGAGAATCTAAAACCAGAGTTGTGGTGGGGGTGGGGGGCAGGCACAGGATTAGGGGTCCAATCATAGAATCCCTACAGTTCAAACGGAGGCTATTTGACCCATCGAGCCTGCACTAACAACAATCCTACCCTGGCCCTACCCCCATAAGCTCATGTATTTACCCTGCAATTCCCCTGACAGGCAGTTTTGCATAGCCAATCCACCTACACATCTTTGGACACAGAGACAAATTTAGCATAGCTAACCCACGTAACCTGCACATCATTAGACACTAAGGGGCAATTTAGCATGGCCAATCCCCCTAACCCGCACATCTTTGGACTGTGGGAGGAAACTGGAGCACCCGAAGGAAACCCATCCCGACACAAGGAGAACGTGCAAACTCCGCACAGGCAGTGACCCAGGCCAGGAATTGAAACTGGGTCCCTGGCGCTATGAGGTAGCCATGTTAACCACTGCGCTGCCGTGATCATTTAGGATTTTGAGGAGAAATCTCTTCACTCAAAAGGTTTGTGAGTTTTTGGGGTTGTCCACCGCGGAGACGTGCGGATGCTCTATTATTGAATATATCTAAAGAACAAGGGAAACTACAGCACAGGAACAGGCCCTTCAGCCCGTCAAGCCCATGCCATTTGTGATGCCCTAACTAAATGAAAAGAACCTTTTGTCCTTACTCAGTCCATATCCCTCTATTCCCTCCTTACTCATGTACCCATCAAGATGTCTCTTAAATGTCATTAATGTGCCTGCTTCCACCAGCTCCTCTGGCAATGTGTTTCAAGCACCCACCACTCCCTGCATGAAAAACCTCCCCTGCAAATCTCCCTTAAACTTGCCCCCTCTCACCTTGAACCTGTACCCCCCTCCCCTTGTAATTGACACTTTTCCATCCTGGGGAAAAAGCCTCTGACTACCCACTCTCTCTGTGCCCCTCATAATTTTGTAGACTTCTATCAGGTTGCTCCTCAGCCTCTCGTCTTTCCAGTGAAAAACAATTCGAGTTTATTCAATGTCTCCTCATTACCAACATCCTCTAGACAGACAAAATGTCAACAAAACAAAGGAGATTGTCATCAAGAAGCGTAAAGGAGAACATACCCCTGTCTACATCAATGGGGACAAAATAGAAAGGGTCGAGGGCTTCAAGTTTTTAGATGTCCAGATCACCAACCTGTCCTGGTTCCCCCATTCCAACACTTTAGTTAAGAAAGCCCACCAACGCCTCTACTTTCTCAGAAGACTAAGGAAATTTGGCATGTCAGCTATGACTCTCAGCAACTTTTGAAAACGATACCATAGAAAGCATTCTTTCTGGTTGTATCACAGCTTGGTATGGTTCCTGCTCTGCCCCCAAGACCGCAAGGAACTACAAAAAGTGAATGTAGTCAGTCAATCACACAAACCAGCCTCCCACCCGTTGACTCTGTCTACACTTCCCGCTGCGTCGGCAAAGCAGCCAGCATAATTAAGGACCCACGCATCCCAGACATTCCCTCTTCCACCTTATGTTGGGAAAAAGATACAAAAGTCTGAGCTCATGTACCAACCGACTCAAGAGCAGCTTCTGCCCTGCTGCCATCAGACTTTTGAATGGACTTACCTTGCATTAAGTTGATCTTTCTCAACACCCTAGCTATGACTGTAACAGTACATTCTGCACTCTCTCCTTTCCTTCTCTATGAACGGTATGCTTTGTATAGTATGCAAGAAACAATACTTTCACTATGTTAATACATGTGACAATAATAAATCAAATCAAGACAACCTTCTTTGCACTCTCTCCAAAACTTCATAGGATCCTGACAGTGCAGAAGGAGGCCATTTGGCCCATCGAGTCTGCTCTGTCATTTAATTATAGCTGATATTTTTCTCGTCCCCATTCTCCTGCTTTTTCCCCTGATCCTCTTATTAATCAAGAACCTATTTATCTCTGTCTCAATGACCTGGCCTCCACAGCCTTCTGCGGCAAAGAGTTCCACAAAGTCGCCACTCTCTGGCTGAAGAAATTCCTCCTCATCTCTGTGTTAATTAAGTGGACATGATGTGGAGATTCCGGCATTGGACTGGGGTGGGCACAGTAAGATGTCTCACAACACCAGGTTAAAGTCCAACAGGTTTATTTGGTAGCACGAGCCACTAGCTTTCGGACTCACCTGATGAAGGGGCAGCGCTCCAAAGCTAGTGGCTCGTGTTAACAAATAAACCTGTTGGACTTTAGCCTGCTGTTTTCAGACTTCTTACTGTAATTGAGTGGAAACGTAGAGAGAGTGGAAAAGGAACCTGTTATCCTCCCCACCCCACCCCTCCTCCCCTCTCCTCCCCCACCCACCCAACAACACCAAGTAAAGTTAGACATTGCAGGGATTACTGGAAAGCTTGGGTGTCTGTGTCTCTGTAAGTGGAGCTTTTCTCTGAGTGATGATTTCTCATTCCCAAGATATTAGTGGCAGACAGACAAGAGTGGCTAATCCTCTCTCCCAACCCCGCAGGCTTTCAGCAAACACTGGTATTAACCCTCCGCGACACCCTGCAGACAGAGGTGATATCAGCAGGTACTTAGCTGCAGACCCCACCAAACCTGCCTGCATGGGGCCCCAGCTATTAAGGGTGCGATTTTCAGAAATGATGCGTTTAAAACAATAAGCTTGTATTTATACAACACGTTTGATGGGGTAAAGCCTCCCCTCCCCAGCCATGACCTCATGGGAGGAATTATCAAACAAAACCCGATACTAAATCACAAGAAGGGCACCTTTGCGGCGGACGAGAAAAGGTTTCTCAATGGGGTAAGTTCTAAGAAGTGTTTTAAAAGAAGAGAGAAGTGGAAAGGGCTCTAGGAGTTGGCCACTCGGCCCATCAATCCTGCTCCACAATTTAATACAATCATTGCTGATGGGACACCTCAATGTCCTTACACCCACTAGCCCCAACATCCTTTACATTATTATTAGTCAGGAATCTATCAATCTCTGCTTAAAGCAAGGCAGCACTGTGTCAGAAGGCTAAGGAAATTTGGCATGTCCATAACGACTCTCGATGTGGAGATGGAGACTTGATTACCTACAAAGACTCGCATTCCAACCATTGCTTTGTAAATTGAGTTTATGTCTTTATACGCCCTGTTTGTGAACAGAACTCCTACTTACCTGATAAAGGGGCAGCGCTCTGAAAGCTAGTGGCTTGTGCTACCAAATAAACCTGTTCAACTTTAACCTGGTGTTGTGAGAATTCTTACTGTGCTACGACTCTCACCGGCTTTTACAGATGCATCACTGAAAGCATTCTTTCTGGTTGTATCACAGCTTGGTATGCTCTGTCCAAAACCGCAAGAAGGTTTGCTACAAAAGGTTGCGAATGTAGCACAGTCCATTACGCAAACCACCCTCCATCCATTGACACTGTCTACACTTCCTGTTGCCTCAGAAAAGAGCCAGCATAATTAAGGACCCCATGCACCCTGAACATTCTCTCTTCCGTTGGGAAAAAGATACAAATGTCATGTACCAACCGACTCAAGAACAGCTTCTTCCCTGCTGCCATCAGACTTTTGAATGGACCTTCCTTGCATTAAGTTGATCTTTCTCTACACCCTAGCTACGACTGTAACACTACATTCTGCACTCTCTCCTTTCCTTCTCTATGAATGGTATGCTTTGTATAGTGCGCAAGAAACAATACTTTTCACTGTATACCAATACATGTGACAATAATAAATCACATCAAATCAGTGGTTAACATTGCTGCCTCACAGCACATTCTCCACATGTCTGCGTGGGTTTCCTCCGAGTGCTCCTGTTTCCTCCTACAAGTCCAAAAGACATGCTGGTTAGGTGCGTTGGCCATGATAAATTCTCCCTCAGTGTACCTGAACAGGCGCCGGAGTGTGGCTACTAGGGGATTTTTCACAGTAACTTCATTGCAGTGTTAATGTAAACCAACTTGTGACAATAGTAAATAAATTTAAAACTTTACTAAATGACTGAGCTTCCTCGGTCCCTTGGGGTAAATAATTCCAAAGATTCACAACTCTCTGAGTAAGGAAATCTCTCCTCCTGGAGTCATAGAGGTTCTGGAGGTGGGGCGGGCTGTTAACGCGCAAATAAGTGCGGCGTGCAGGAATGGGACGGCCGTAGTTATGGGGGATTTCAATCTACATATAGATTGGTCGACCCATGTTGGACGCGGTGGGCTCGAGGAGGAGTTCTTGGAATGCTGCCGGGATAGTTTCCTGGAACAGTGGGTGTTGGAGCCAACGAGGGAATGAGCTATCTTGGATCTGGTGTTATGTAATGAGGTGGGTAGAATTAGGGACCTTGCGGTGAAGGATCCTCTTGGGGAGAGCGATCATTGTATGGTGGAGTTTCTGGTGCAGATGGAGGAGGAGAAAGTGGGTTCCCGGACGCGCGTCCTTTGTTTGAACAGAGGGGAGTACGATAGGATGAGAGAAGAATTGGCGAATGTGGACTGGGGGAGCGCGTTGGAAGGTAGGTCTGCTGAGGAGCAGTGGAGGATCTTTAAGGAGATCTTTCTTGGTGCTCAGCAGAAATTTATTCCGATGGTCAAAAAGGACCGTAGGAGGAGAGGTAATAAGCCGTGGATAACGAAGGAGGTGAAGGAAAGTGTTAAACTAAAAGCGGAGGAATTTAGAGTAGCTAAGAGTAGTGGGCGAGAAGAGGATTGGGAGAGGTTTAAATGTCAACAAAGATTGACAAAGAAGTTGATAAGGAAGAACATAAGAACATAAGAACATAAGAAATAGGAGCAGGAGTAGGCCATCTGGCCCTTCGAGCCTGCCCCGCCATTCAATAAGATCATGGCTGATCTGTCGTGGCTCAGTTCCACTTTCCCGCCCTCTCCCCATAACCCTTAATCCCCTCTCTTATCAAAAACCCATCAACCCGCTTCTTAAAAATATTTAGCGAGGCAGCCTCCACCACTTCAACGGGCAGAGAATTCCAGAGATTCACCACCCTTTGAGTGAAGAAGTTCCTCCTCAACTCCGTTCTGAACCGCCCCCCCTTTATCTTGAGGCTGTGCCCCCTAGTCCTACTGTCTTTTTTGAAGGGTAGGAGAAACTATGAAGCTGGGCTAGCGCTTAATATAAAAAAAGGATAGCAAGAGTTTTTATAAATATATAAAAAGGAAGAGGCTGGCTAGGGTGAACGTTGGTCCCTTAGAGGATGAGAAGGGGGACTTAGTGGTAGGGGATGGGGATATGGCTGAGGTCTTAAATAACTTTTTTGTTTCTGTCTTCACGGAGGAGGACGTGAATAATTTGCCAGGTGTTAGAGATGGAAAGGTGGTAGGACTGGAGGGTCTTAATGACATTACTGTTACTAGAGAGGCGGTGCTCGACAGACTGGAGGGGGGGGGCTGATTGTGGACAAGTCGCCAGGACCGGATGGAATGCATCCGAGGGTTCTGAAAGAAATGGCGGAGGTGACAGTGGATGCCTTGGTGGTTATTTTCCAGACGTCGCTGGATTCCGGGGAAGTGCCGGAAGATTGGAAAACGGCTCATGTTACGCCGTTGTTTAAGAAGGGTGCCAGGCAACAGGCAGGGAATTATAGGCCAGTTAGTTTAACGTCGGTTGTAGGTAAAATGTTAGAATCCGTCATCAAGGAGGAAATAGCGAGGCATCTTGAAAGTGCTTGCTAGAGCAGACGCAGCACGGTTTCGTTAAAGGGAAGTCGTGTCTGACAAATTTACTGGAGTTCTATGAGGATGTGTCTAGGGCAGTGGATAGAGGAGAGCTGGTGGATGTGGTCTTTCTTGATTTTCAGAAGGCGTTTGACAAGGTACCTCACAAGAGGTTATTGCAGAAGGTCAGGGGACATGGAGTTGGGGGTAGGGTGTTAGCGTGGATAGAGGATTGGTTGTCAAATAGGAGGCAGAGAGTGGGGGTCAATAGGTGCTATTCGGATTGGCGGATGGTGACTAGTGGAGTGCCCCAGGGGTCGGTGCTGGGGCCTCAGCTATTTACCATTTATATAGATGATCTGGAGGAGGGAACCGAGTGTAGGGTGTCAAAATTTGCTGATGACACCAAGATTGGTGGAACGGCAAATTGTGCGGAGGGTGTGGAGAGTCTGCAGAAGGATCTAGATAGGCTGGGCGAATGGGCCAGGAAATGGCAAATGGAATTTAATGTTGGCAAGTGCGAGGTGGTCCACTTTGGTAGGAATAATGGTAGGAAGGACTATTACTTAAGTGGCGAGAAACTGCAGCAGGCGACGGTGCAGAGGGACCTTGGGGTCCTTGTGCATGAGTCGCAAAACCCCAGCTTGCAGGTGCAGCAGGTGGTCAGGAAGGCGAATGGGATGCTGGCCTTCATAGCGAGGGGGATTGAATATAAAAGTAGGGAGGTCTTGCTGCATTGGTGAGGCCGCAGCTGGAGTACTGTGTGCAGTTTTGGGCGCCGTACTTACGCAAGGATATTTTGGCCTTGGAGGGAGTGCAGAGGAGGTTTACTAGGCTGATACCGGAGTTGAGGGGGTTGAGCTATGAGGAGAGGCTGAATAAATTAGGCTTGTACTCATTAGAGTTTAGAAGAATGAGGGGAGATCTCATTGAGACGTATAAGATGATGAATGGGATGGATAGGATAGAGGTGGAGAGACTCTTCCCGCTCAGAAAGGATAGTAGGACTAGGGGGCACAGCCTCAAGATAAAGGGGGGACGGTTTAGAACGGAGTTGAGGAGGAACTTCTTCACTCAAAGGGTGGTGAATCTCTGGAATTCTCTGCCCGTTGAAGTGGTGGAGGCTGCCTCGCTAAATATTTTTAAGACGCGGGTTGATGGGTTTTTGATAAGAGAGGGGATTAAGGGTTATGGGGAGAGGGCGGGAATGTGGAACTGAGCCATGACTGATCAGCCATGATCTTATTGACTGGCGGGGCAGGCTCGAAGGGCTAGATGGCCTACTCCTGCTCCTATTTCTTATGTTCTTACGTACAGGCCATGGAAACAGGCCCTTCGGCCCAACTTGTCCATGCTGCCCTTTTTTTCAAACCCTGAAGCTGGTCCCGATTGCCTGCATTTGGCACGTATCCCTCTATACCCATCGTACCCATGGAACTATCTAAATGCTTTTTAAAAGACAAAATTATACCCGCCTCTACTACTACCTCTGGCAGCTTGTTCCCGTCACCATTCTCTGTGTGAAAAAACTGCCCCTCTGGACACTTTTGTATCTCTCCCCTCTCACCTTAAACCTATACCCTCTAGTTTAAGACTCCCCTACTTTGGGAAAAGATGTTGACTATTTAACTGATCTGTGCCCCTCATTATTTTATAGACCTCTATAAGATCACGCCTCATCTTGGTCTTAAATGGCTTACCCCTTATTTTGAAATTGTCCCCTGCTGGTTCTAGACTCCCCAACCAAGGGAGACATCTACCCCACATCTACCCTGTCTGTTCTTCTAAGTATTTTTTAGATTTCAATGTAATTACCTCTCATTCTTCGAAACTCCAGGAAATACGGGCCCTGTTTGCCCAAATCTCTCTTCATATGATGATTCTGCCATCTCCGGAACAAATCTGGTGAACTTTAGTTGCACTCCCTCTGTGGCAATACTATCTCGTCTAAGATAAGGGGATCAAAACTGCATGCAGTACTCCCGATGCGGTCTAACCAAGTTCCTTTACAATCAAACCAAGACCTCACTACTCCTGCACTCAAGCCCACTTGCCCCTTTAGAGAATCCTAAAGTGTAAGACCCAGACAGCTGAGGGCACAGCACCAATGACGGAATGATTAAATTTTGCAGGGGGGGAGCACAGGAGGTCGGAACTGAGGTTGGGTTGAGGCACAGAACAGAGATCTTGGAAGGTGGAGGGAGGCTTTGGAAGGATTTGAAGACAAAACTTTGGTTAGGCTACATTTGGAGTATTGTGTGCAGTTCTGATCACTGCACTACTATAAGGACATGGGAACTTTGGAGAGGGCAAAGAAGGTTCACTAGAATGTTCCCGGTCTCGTGTTGCCTATGGGGAGACATTGAATAATTCGGAGCATTTTCACTGGAAAGATGGAGGTTGAGGGGAGACCTGATAGAGGTCTACAAAATTATGAGGGGCATCGACAGGAGGGATAGTCAGAGGCTTTTTCCCAGGGTGGAAAAGTGTCAGTTACAAGGAGGTCACAGATTCAAGGAGAGAGGTGGAAAGTTCGAGGGAGATGTGCAGGAGAAGGTTTTCACAGAGGGAGCGGTGGGTGCCTGGAACATACTGCCAGGGGAGGTGGTGGAAGCAGGCACATTAGCAACATTTAAGAGCATCTGGATGGGTCCATGAATAGGGAGGGAATAGAGGGAGACAGTCCGAGTAAGAGCAGAAGGTTTTTTTTTAAGTTTAGTTAGTGCATCACGATCAGCACGGGTTTGACGGACCGAAGGGCCTGTTCCTGTGTTTTTTCTTCGTTCTTGGTATCAGAATGAGAATTGTTCACGTGTGAGGACAAGGGGAGTGAAAGACAAAAATGCTAAGATGATAGAAATAGAAAGCAGCAAAGGGGTCAGAGTCTGAGGGTCCAGGGTAGACTGGTTAGGACAGAGATAAGGAGAAATTTCTTTATCCAGACAGCGGTCAGTCTGTGGAATTCACTCCCACAGGAAGCAGTTGAGGCCAAAACCTGTGGTGAATGAGCCCAGCGGAATCAGTGTGGTGAATGAAGCCCAGTCCATCACACAAACCAGCCTCCCATCCATTGACTCTGTCTACACTTCCCGCTGTCTCGGGAAAAGCAGCCAGCATAATCAAGGACACCATGCACCCCGGACATTCCCTCTTCCGCCTTCTTCCTTCGGGGAAAAGATACAAAAGTACCACTACCAACCAACTCAAGAACAGCTCCTTCCCTGCTGCCATCAGACTTTTAAATGGACCTACTTCGCATTAAGTTGATCTTTCTCTACACTCTAGCTATGACTGTAACACTGCATTCTGCACTCTCTCTTTTCCTTCTCCCCTATGTACTCTATGAATGGTATGCTTTGTCTGTATAGCACATAAGAAACAATACTTTTCACTGTATCCCAATACAGGTGACAATAATAAATCAAATCAAAATATTGTATGTTTTCAGGGAGCAGTTAGATATAACACTTGGGGCGAAGGGGATCAAAGGATACGGGGGAAAGGGTGGGGGAATCAGGATATTGAGTTGGATGATCAGCCATGATCGTAATGTCATAGAATCCCTACAGTGCAGAAAGAGGCCATTGGGCCCATTGAGTCTGCACCGACCACAATCCCACCCAGGCCCTACCCCCATATCCCTACACATTTACCCGCCAATCCCTCTAACCTACACATCTCAGGACACTAAGGGGCAATTTTAGCATAGCCAATCAACCTAACTAGCACATCTTTGGACTGTGGGAGGAAACTGGAGCATTCAGAGGAAACCCATGCAGACACAAGGAGAATGTGCAAACTCCACACAGACGGTGATCCAAGCTGGGAATTGAACATAGGTCCCTGGAGCTGTGAAGCAGCAGTGCTAACCACTGTGCCATTGTGCCGCCCCATGAATGGCAGAGCAGGCTCAATGGGTCAAATAGCCTCTTCCTGCTTCTATCTTCTTGGTGACGGTGAGTGAGAGGCAGACAGGTTGCTGTTGAGAGACAAACAGCAAGAATGGTAAAGTGGGTGAGAGTGATTGATAGATGGGGCATCAGGAAGCAGTGAGAGAGTGTGGCTGTAACGGACTGAAAGGCAGAGTCTGGGAGTGATTGATCGAGTGAGACAGAGCGAGAGGGAGAGTGGTAAACAGATAGTGCCTTTCCTGTTGTATTCCAGCTACTGAGGCGACTGACCTCCAGGATTCGAGAAAGTGGCTTTTCTGTGAAATTGCGGCTTTGCGGAGAGAGACGGTGAAGCAGACAGGAAGGTTTGACCGTTTAGTGTGAGAGGGTGTGAGAAAATGCTGCAAGAATTCAAAGTGAGCAGCTCAGATCAGAGCGGAAGCCCTCAATATCCAGCCTGGGAGATTCCTTTCACTCTCAGAGTCTGGAGTCAGTTGTTGAGTGTTTTAGTGCCATGCTCTGATCAGAACAGTAAGGTCCAAGGGCTGTATTCACCCAACTGTTAGCCCCGAGGTGAGGGAGGGGACAGTGAGTCCGCAGGGTTGTGTTGGGGTAATCATTCCCTCAGAGATTATTCCTGATCCACATTCAGAGACACCATGAAGTGATGGGGGGTTCGGGGTCTCAGGGGAGGGAGAAGATCGGATTGGCCTGTGCTGTGCCATCATGTTTACCTCACCCTAACCCTAACCGTAACCCTCATCCTAACCCCAACCCTAATCGTAATCCACACCCTAAACCGTAACCCTTACCCTAACCCCAACCTGTAACCCTCATCCTAATCCCAACCCGAACACTCACCCCAATCCTAATCGTAATCCACACCCTAAACCCTAACCCCAACTGTAACCCTCATCCTAACTCCAACCCATAACACTCACCCTAACCCCAACCGTAACCCTTGCCCCAATCCTAATCCTAGCCCCAAACCCTTACCCTAATCATTATCCACGCCCTAAACCCCAACCCTCATCCCAACCATAACCCTCATCCTAACCCCAACCCATAACACTCACCCTAACCCTAATCGTAATCCACACCTAAATGCTCACTCTAAACCCTAACCCCAACCGTAACCCACACCCTAAACCTAACCCTCACCCTAAGCCAACTGTAACCCACACCCTAGACTCTAATCCTAATCCCAACCATGACCCACACCCTAAACCTCATCCCAACCATAACCCATCCCTAACTCATAGAATCCTTACAGTGCAGAAAGAGGCCATTCGGCCCATCAAGTCTGCACCGACCACAATCCCACCTAGGCCCTGTCCCCGTAACTGACATACTTGTCCCACTAACCTATACATTCCCAGACACTAAGGGACAATTTAACGTGGCCAATCCACCTAACCCGCACATGTGGGAGGAAACCCACGCAGACACGGGGAGAATGTGCAGTCTCCACACAAACAGTGACCCCAAGCCAGGAATCGAACTCAGGTCCCTGGCACTGTGAGGCAGCTGTGTTAACCACTGGGCCACTGTGCCACTCTAACTCCTATCCCCAACCCAAACCCCAGCTCTAACTCCTAACGGACCATCACTCTGTTTTCCTCTTCCCCCAACTGCACAAGCCCCCACTCCACCGCGCCCGCCCCCCCCACTCCCTACACGAGGGTAATCCCCATTCACCACCCTGGACAAAAAAAAACTAACAGGAGTGAGAATAGATTAAAAAAAGGGAAAGGCCCAGGAGACAAGAGGCCACAATATAAAGGCAAGGCCTCACAGTGGGTAACAAGGGTTGGACATGGGCCAAAAGTGGCAGAGCAGGAAGAAGACGGGACATGTCCTCTTTCTGTCCAACCCCAATCCCGACCCAAATAGTTCCAATGCCTCCTTACGATTGTTGTCTGGACGATGTGGCTTCTCCAAACTGAACGACTTCCTCCAGAGCAGAGAATGTCTCCAGCACACCCGCCACGGGCTCAACGCAGGAAAAGAAAGGATGATGTGCGTTTTTATAGCGCCTTAGGATGTCCCAATCTGCTTCCCAGCTAATCAAATACTTGTATGCAGTGTGGTTGTAATTCAGGGAATGCGGGGTCCAACCTGCGCACAGTAAACCCCCACAAACAGCAGCGTAACTGCGACCCAATACTCTGCTTGACGGGCTATTGATCGAGGGGGGCGAGAAATTCCCGGCTGCGACATTCTGGAGATGTCTTCAAAATGTTGGGAATTGTTTCTGTCTGCGGGAGAGGCCTTGCTTTAAAGAATCTTGCCCGAAGTGGACAGCAGGGCACTAGAACCTTCTGTGGAACAAAGGGACCTTGGCGTGTTCATCCACAGATCTCTGAAGGCGGAAGGGTTGTTAGTCAATTGAGGAAAAAGGCTTGTGGGACATGGAGGGGATGAGTGAAGAAGTGCAGAGGGAGCAAGGGGTTGTGGAGCATGAGGGGGGAGTGAGAGGTGTGGGGGAGGGGAGGTGGGAGGAGGAAGGAGGTGCAGTGGGGGGGAAGGTGTGGGGGGATGTGCAGGGGGAGGGGAGAGATGCAGGTGGAGGGGAGAGAGGTGCAGTGGCAGGGGAGAGAGGTGCGGTGGGAGGGGAGGGAGGTGTGGTGGGAGGGGAGGGAGGTGCGGTGGGAGGGGACGGAGGTGCGGTGGGAGGGGGGAGTTGCAGGGTGGAGGGAATTGTGGAGGGGAAAGTGCAAGGGAGGGCAATTTGTGGACTGGAGGGGGGAGATGCAGGGGAAAGGGGGGAGGTGCAGGGGGAGGGGGAAGATGTGGGGGGCAGGCGGAGATGTGGGGGACATGGGAGCTGTTGGGAGGAGGGGTGTGTGTGGGGGAGGAGGGGGAGGTGTTGGGAGGAGGGGGAGGTGTTGGGAGGAGGGGGAGGTGTTGGGAGGAGGGGGAGGTGTGGAGGGAGAAGTTGTGGAGGGGGGGAGGGAGGAGATGCAGAGGAAGGGGGTGGGGGAAAATGGGGGAGGGCAGGTGGAGGTGTTGGGGGAGGGGAAGATGTGGGGGGAGGGGGACTGCAGGAGGGGGAGGGTGGGGGATGTGGGGGAGTTGACAGGGGAATTTCTGACGGTCGGTGGGGTGTTAGGGTGAGGGTGGGGGTGTGAGGGTGTGAGTGTTAGGGTGGGGGTGGGGGTGTGAGTGTTAGGGTGGGGGTGGGGGTGTGAGGGTGAGGGTGGGGGTGGGGGTGTGAGGGTGAGGGTGGGGGTGTGAGGGTGAGGGTGGGGGTGGGGGTGTGAGTGTTAGGGTGAGGGTGGGGGTGTGAGTGTTAGGGTGAGGGTGGGGGTGTGAGTGTTAGGGTGAGGGTGGGGGTGTTAGGATGAGGGTGGGGGTGTGAGTGTTAGGGTGAGGGTGGGGGTGTTAGGATGAGGGTGGGGGTGTGAGTGTTAGGGTGAGGGTGGGGGTGTTAGTGTGAGGGTGGGGGTGGGGGTGTGAGTGTTAGGGTGAGGGTGGGGGTGTTAGGGTGGGGGTGGGGGTGTGAGTGTTAGGGTGAGGGTGGGGGTGGGGGTGTGAGTGTTAGGGTGAGGGTGGGGGTGTTAGGGTGAGGGTGGGGGTGTTAGGATGAGGGTGGGGGGGGGGTGTGAGTGTTAGGGTGAGGTGGGGGGGTGAGGGTGGGGGTGTGAGTGTTAGGGTGAGGGTGGGGGGGTGCTCGGTGCGGAGTGTTATCCGGGGATGAGGCGGGGCGGGCAGCCGCTCTGAGGCGATGTTTAATCGGAGCTTCCCGAACGGTTCCCCGTCAGGTCTGAGCGCGCGACCCCCCACCTCAAGCCCTCCCCCCATCTCGCCCCCCCCTCCCATCTCGCCCCCCCCTCCCGAACTGTCCCAGATGGAAGGATCTGGAAGGTTCTCCCTGGATCTGGGAAAGCAGCAGCCGCCGCCCAGTGTCCGGACACCCGAGGGCGGGCGGGGGAGGGGGGCACAGACTGAAGGTCATTCCCTCCACATTTCCTCTCAGGGGTGGGGGTGGGGGTAGGGGGTGGTGGAGAGATGCCTTGACCCCAAGTGACCAGACAGCGGGGTCAGCGAGCGTG
>NW_027651084.1:0-24884 GCF_965287045.1 Carcharhinus amblyrhynchos
GCACTTTCCCCCCCCCTGACCCTCCTCCCCCTCGCTCGCTCGCTCTCCAGTGAGGCCCCCCACACCCCCACCTCGCGTTCCCGATCTCCATCTTTCTCGCTGCCTCGCTCTCTCGGGCACAGTGATCAACGTGTTACTCCCCTGTCCCCGCACTGCACCCTCCTTCGCGAGCCGCCCTGTCCTGCTGTCTCCAACCGTTGCCCCTTTTTTATTTACTAACAGTCCGTCCCGGACAGTGATGGACGGACATCGATCCCGCATCTTCGCACTGAAATTCCATCCCAGCACCTTCAGCGACCTGGTTTCCGGTGGATGGGACGACACCGTGCAGGTGGGAAACCGGTTTGGGGGTTTACAGAGTGACGCCGTGCTGGTTTGGGGGGTTTACAGAGTGACACCGTGCTGGTTTGGGGGGTTTACAGAGTGACACCGTGCTGGTTTGGGGGGGTTTACGGAGTGACACCGTGCTGGTTTGGGGGGTTTACAGAGCGACACCGTGCTGGTTTGGGGGTTTACAGAGTGACACCGTGCTGGTTTGGGGGTTTACAGAGTGACACCGTGCTGGTTTGGGGTTTACAGAGTGACACCGTGCTGGTTTGGGGGTTTACAGAGTGACACCGTGCTGGTTTGGGGGTTTACAGAGTGACACCGTGCTGGTTTGGGGGGTTTACGGAGTGACACCGTGCTGGTTTGGGGGGTTTACAGAGCGACACCGTGCTGGTTTGGGGGTTTACAGAGTGACGCCGTGCTGGTTTGGGGGATTTACAGAGTGACACCGTGCTGGTTTGGGGGGTTTACAGAGTGACGCCGTGCTGGTTTGGGGGTTTACAGAGCGACACCGTGCTGGTTTGGGGGTTTACAGAGCGACACCGTGCTGGTTTGGGGGGTTTACAGAGCGACACCGTGCTGGTTTGGGGGTTTACAGAGTGACACCGTGCTGGTTTGGGGGGTTTACAGAGCGACACCGTGCTGGTTTGGGGGGTTTACAGAGCGACACCGTGCTGGTTTGGGGGTTTACAGAGTGACACCGTGCTGGTTTGGGGGTTTACAGAGTGACGCCGTGCTGGTTTGGGGGGTTTACAGAGTGACACCGTGCTGGTTTGGGGGTTTACAGAGTGACGCCGTGCTGGTTTGGGGGGGTTTACAGAGTGACGCCGTGCTGGTTGGGGGGTTTACAGAGTGACACCGTGCTGGTTTGGGGGGTTTACAGAGTGACACCGTGCTGGTTTGGGGGGTTTACAGAGTGACACCGTGCTGGTTTGGGGGGTTTACAGAGTGACGCCGTGCTGGTTTGGGGGTTTACGGAGTGACGCCGTGCTGGTTTGGGGGTTTACAGAGTGACGCCGTGCTGGTTTGGGGGTTTACAGAGTGACACCGTGCTGGTTTGGGGGTTTACCGGAGTGACACCGTGCTGGTTTGGGGGTTTACAGAGCGACACCGTGCTGGTTTGGGGGATTTACAGAGTGACGCCGTGCTGGTTTGGGGGGTGACGCCGTGCTGGTTTGGGGGATTTACAGAGTGACACCGTGCTGGTTTGGGGGTTTACAGAGCGACACCGTGCTGGTTTGGGGGTTTACGGAGCGACACCGTGCTGGTTTGGGGGTTTACAGAGCGACACCGTGCTGGTTTGGGGGTTTACAGAGCGACACCGTGCTGGTTTGGGGGTTTACGGAGCGACACCGTGCTGGTTTGGGGGTTTACAGAGCGACACCGTGCTGGTTTGGGGGTTTACAGAGTGACACCGTGCTGGTTTGGGGGGTTTACAGAGCGACACCGTGCTGGTTTGGGGGGTTTACAGAGCGACACCGTGCTGGTTTGGGGGTTTACAGAGTGACACCGTGCTGGTTTGGGGGTTTACGGAGTGACACCGTGCTGGTTTGGGGGGTTTACAGAGTGACACCGTGCTGGTTTGGGGGTTTACAGAGTGACGCCGTGCTGGTTTGGGGGTTTACAGAGTGACACCGTGCTGGTTTGGGGGTTTACAGAGTGACGCCGTGCTGGTTTGGGGGTTTACAGAGTGACGCCGTGCTGGTTTGGGGGGGGGTTTACAGAGCGACGCCGTGCTGGTTTGGGGGGGTTTACGGAGTGACGCCGTGCTGGTTTGGGGGGTTTACAGAGTGACACCGTGCTGGTTTGGGGGGTTTACAGAGTGACACCGTGCTGGTTTGGGGGTTTACGGAGTGACACCGTGCTGGTTTGGGGGTTTACAGAGCGACACCGTGCTGGTTTGGGGGATTTACAGAGTGACGCCGTGCTGGTTTGGGGGGTGACGCCGTGCTGGTTTGGGGGATTTACAGAGTGACACCGTGCTGGTTTGGGGGTTTACGGAGCGACACCGTGCTGGTTTGGGGGTTTACAGAGCGACACCGTGCTGGTTTGGGGGGTTTACAGAGTGACACCGTGCTGGTTTGGGGGTTTACGGAGCGACACCGTGCTGGTTTGGGGGGTTTACAGAGTGACACGTGCTGGTTTGGGGGTTTACGGAGCGACACCGTGCTGGTTTGGGGGTTTACAGAGCGACACCGTGCTGGTTTGGGGGTTTACAGAGCGACACCGTGCTGGTTTGGGGGGTTTACAGAGTGACACCGTGCTGGTTTGGGGGTTTACAGAGCGACACCGTGCTGGTTTGGGGGGTTTACAGAGTGACACCGTGCTGGTTTGGGGGTTTACGGAGCGACACCGTGCTGGTTTGGGGGGTTTACAGAGTGACGCCGTGCTGGTTTGGGGGGTTTACAGAGCGACGCCGTGCTGGTTTGGGGGTTTACAGAGTGACACCGTGCTGGTTTGGGGGGTGACGCCGTGCTGGTTTGGGGGGTTTACAGAGTGACGCCGTGCTGGTTTGGGGGTTTACAGAGTGACACCGTGCTGGTTTGGGGGTTTACAGAGTGACACCGTGCTGGTTTGGGGGGTTTACAGAGTGACACCGTGCTGGTTTGGGGGGGTATACAGAGCGACACCGTGCTGGTTTGGGGGTTTACAGAGTGACGCCGTGCTGGTTTGGGGGGTTTACAGAGTGACGCCGTGCTGGTTTGGGGGGTTTACAGAGTGACACCGTGCTGGTTTGGGGGTTTACAGAGTGACACCGTGCTGGTTTGGGGGTTTACGGAGCGACACTGTGATGGTTTGGGGGATTTACAGAGTGACGCCGTGCTGGTTTGGGGGGTTTACAGAGTGACACCGTGCTGGTTTGGGGGTTTACAGAGTGACACCGTGCTGGTTTGGGGGTTTACAGAGCGACGCCGTGCTGGTTTGGGGGTTTACAGAGTGACGCCGTGCTGGTTTGGGGGTTTACAGAGTGACACCGTGCTGGTTTGGGGGTTTACAGAGTGACACCGTGCTGGTTTGGGGGTTTACAGAGTGACGCCGTGCTGGTTTGGGGGTTTACAGAGTGACACCGTGCTGGTTTGGGGGTTTACAGAGTGACACCGTGCTGGTTTGGGGGTTTACAGAGTGACACCGTGCTGGTTTGGGGGGTTTACAGAGTGACACCGTGCTGGTTTGGGGTTTACAGAGTGACACCGTGCTGGTTTGGGGGTTTACGGAGCGACGCCGTGCTGGTTTGGGGGGTTTACAGAGCGACACCGTGCTGGTTTGGGGGGTTTACAGAGCGACGCCGTGCTGGTTTGGGGGTTTACAGAGTGACGCCGTGCTGGTTTGGGGGTTTACAGAGTGACACCGTGCTGGTTTGGGGGTTTACAGAGTGACGCCGTGCTGGTTTGGGGGTTTACAGAGTGACGCCGTGCTGGTTTGGGGGTTTACAGAGTGACGCCGTGCTGGTTTGGGGGTTTACAGAGTGACGCCGTGCTGGTTTGGGGGGTTTACAGAGCGACGCCGTGCTGGTTTGGGGGTTTACAGAGCGACGCCGTGCTGGTTTGGGGGTTTACAGAGTGACGCCGTGCTGGTTTGGGGGTTTACAGAGTGACACCGTGCTGGTTTGGGGGATTTACAGAGTGACACCGTGCTGGTTTGGGGGTTTACGGAGCGACACCGTGCTGGTTTGGGGGGTGACGCCGTGCTGGTTTGGGGGTTTACAGAGCGACGCCGTGCTGGTTTGGGGGTTTACGGAGCGACACCGTGCTGGTTTGGGGGGTGACGCCGTGCTGGTTTGGGGGTTTACAGAGCGACGCCGTGCTGGTTTGGGGGTTTACAGAGTGACACCGTGCTGGTTTGGGGGTTTACAGAGTGACACCGTGCTGGTTTGGGGGTTTACAGAGCGACACCGTGCTGGTTTGGGGGTTTACGGAGTGACACTGTGCTGGTTTGGGGGTTTACAGAGTGACACCGTGCTGGTTTGGGGGGTTTACAGAGCGACACTGTGCTGGTTTGGGGGTTTACAGAGCGACGCCGTGCTGGTTTGGGGGTTTACAGAGTGACACCGTGCTGGTTTGGGGGTTTACAGAGTGACACCGTGCTGGTTTGGGGGTTTACAGAGTGACGCCGTGCTGGTTTGGGGGTTACAGAGTGACGCCGTGCTGGTTTGGGGGTTTACGGAGCGACGCCGTGCTGGTTTGGGGGTTTACGGAGCGACACCGTGCTGGTTTGGGGGTTTACGGAGTGACACCGTGCTGGTTTGGGGGTTTACAGAGCGACACCGTGCTGGTTTGGGGGGTTTACAGAGTGACGCCGTGCTGGTTTGGGGGTTTACGGAGCGACACCGTGCTGGTTTGGGGGGTGACGCCGTGCTGGTTTGGGGGTTTACAGAGTGACACCGTGCTGGTTTGGGGATTTACAGAGTGACGCCGTGCTGGTTTGGGGGTTTACAGAGCGACGCCGTGCTGGTTTGGGGGTTTACGGAGCGACACTGTGCTGGTTTGGGGGGTTTACAGAGTGACACCGTGCTGGTTTGGGGGTTTACGGAGTGACGCCGTGCTGGTTTGGGGGTTTACAGAGCGACACCGTGCTGGTTTGGGGGTTTACAGAGTGACACCGTGCTGGTTTGGGGGTTTACGGAGTGACACCGTGCTGGTTTGGGGGTTTACAGAGTGACACCGTGCTGGTTTGGGGGTTTACGGAGCGACACCGTGCTGGTTTGGGGGGTTTACAGAGTGACACCGTGCTGGTTTGGGGGGTTTACAGAGTGACACCGTGCTGGTTTGGGGGGTTTACAGAGTGACACCGTGCTGGTTTGGGGGGTTTACAGAGTGACACCGTGCTGGTTTGGGGGTTTACAGAGTGACACCGTGCTGGTTTGGGGGTTTACGGAGCGACACCGTGCTGGTTTGGGGGGTTTACAGAGTGACACCGTGCTGGTTTGGGGGTTTACAGAGTGACGCCGTGCTGGTTTGGGGGTTTACAGAGCGACACCGTGCTGGTTTGGGGGTTTACGGAGTGACACCGTGCTGGTTTGGGGGTTTACGGAGTGACACCGTGCTGGTTTGGGGGGTTTACGGAGTGACACCGTGCTGGTTTGGGGGTTCACGGAGTGACACCGTGCTGGTTTGGGGGTTTACAGAGTGACACCGTGCTGGTTTGGGGGTTCACGGAGTGACACTGTGTGTGTGTAGGAAGCTGGGAGAATATTTTTAGAGACCGGGTCTCTAACACCCCAGTCACTGATATGGCTGTTTTAATGAGGTCTGTGTGAAATTTGGAATTTGCCGTGTCTGTGTACACTCGGGCACCAGTCCCACAGGGGGTGATGGTTTGTGGTGTGTGAGGTTAGCAGAGCTCAGTCCAAGTGTGAACACTGATTACCCACTGTCAACAATACTCACACCTAATACTCTCTCTCTCTCTCTCTCTGTCTGTCTAGTTCTGGACAGAGAATCAACCACATTCAGTGAGGTAAGTGCAGCAGACTCTTCAATCATCACTGGGGCATTCTCTGTAATTACCCCGGGACAGGGGGGGAGTGTTACTGAGACTCTGTAATTACCCCGGGACAGGGGGATTGTTACTGAGACTCTGTAATTACCCCGGGACAGGGGGGATTGTTACTGAGACTCTGTAATTACCCCGGGACAGGGGGGGGAGTGTTACTGAGACTCTGTAATTACCCCGGGACAGGGGGGATTGTTACTGAGACTCTGTAATTACCCCGGGACAGGAGGGGATTGTTACTGAGACTCTGTAATTACCCCGGGACAGGAGGGGATTGTTACTGAGACTCTGTAATTACCCCGGGACAGGAGGGGATTGTTACTGAGACTCTGTAATTACCCCGGGACAGGGGGATTGTTACTGAGACTCTGTAATTACCCCGGGACGGGGGGGATTGTTACTGAGACTCTGTAATTACCCCGGGACAGGGGGGAGTGTTACTGAGACTCTGTAATTACCCCGGGACAGGAGGGGATTGTTACTGAGACTCTGTAATTACCCCGGGACAGGGGGGATTGTTACTGAGACTCTGTAATTACCCCAGGACAGGGGGATCGTTACTGAGACTCTGTAATTACCCCGGGACAGGGGGGGATTGTTACTGAGACTCTGTAATTACCCCGGGACAGGGGGGGATTGTTACTGAGACTCTGTAATTACCCCGGGACAGGGGGGGATTGTTACTGAGACTCTGTAATTACCCCGGGACAGGAGGGGATTGTTACTGAGACTCTGTAATTACCCCGGGACAGGGGGGGATTGTTACTGAGACTCTGTAATTACCCCGGGACAGGGGGGGATTGTTACTGAGACTCTGTAATTACCCCAGGACAGGGGGATTGTTACTGAGGCTCTGTAATTACCCCGGGACAGGGGGGATTGTTACTGAGACTCTGTAATTACCCCGGGACAGGGGGGAGTGTTACTGAGACTCTGTAATTACCCCGGGACAGGAGGGGATTGTTACTGAGACTCTGTAATTACCCCGGGACAGGGGGGATTGTTACTGAGACTCTGTAATTACCCCGGGACAGGAGGGGATTGTTACTGAGACTCTGTAATTACCCCGGGACAGGGGGGGATTGTCACTGAGACTCTGTAATTACCCCGGGGACAGGGGGGATTGTTACTGAGACTCTGTAATTACCCCGGGACAGGGGGATTGTTACTGAGACTCTGTAATTACCCCGGGACAGGGGGGGATTGTTACTGAGACTCTGTAATTACCCCGGGACAGGAGGGGATTGTTACTGAGACTCTGTAATTACCCCGGGACAGGGGGATTGTTACTGAGACTCTGTAATTACCCCGGGACAGGGGGATTGTTACTGAGACTCTGTAATTACCCCGGGACAGGAGGGGATTGTTACTGAGACTCTGTAATTACCCCGGGACAGGGGGATTGTTACTGAGACTCTGTAATTACCCCAGGACAGGGGGGATTGTTACTGAGACTCTGTAATTACCCCGGGACAGGGGGATTGTTACTGAGACTCTGTAATTACCCCGGGACAGGAGGGGATTGTTACTGAGACTCTGTAATTACCCCGGGACAGGGGGATTGTTACTGAGACTCTGTAATTACCCCGGGACAGGAGGGGATTGTTACTGAGACTCTGTAATTACCCCGGGACGAGGGGGGGGGGGGGGCGGGATTGTTACTGAGACTCTGTAATTACCCCGGGACGGGGAGCCTTGTTACTCACATTTTATTACTCTGTGTTTTCTGATCCTCTCTCTCCCTGCTTTCAGGCGGATATTTGGGCCTCACCTCTGTGGTGATGCTTTGCAGATTCACCCGGAGACCAACGAGATCCTGACCGGATCCTGGCGCAGGGAGAACAGTCTGGAGGTGGGGATTACCTGGGGGGGGAGGGACAACTTGGAGGGTACTGGTGTGGTGGGCTACGGGGCTGGGGCGCGAGGCCTT
Source organism: Carcharhinus amblyrhynchos (assembly GCF_965287045.1). Taxonomy (NCBI): domain Eukaryota; kingdom Metazoa; phylum Chordata; class Chondrichthyes; order Carcharhiniformes; family Carcharhinidae; genus Carcharhinus; species Carcharhinus amblyrhynchos. The sequence goes on from NW_027651084.1 coordinate 7,751, forward strand.
AGTTAATGGTCGGATGCTGGGGAGAGTTACGGAACAAAGAGACCTAGGGGGACAGGTTCATAGCTCCTTGAAAGTGGAGTCACAGGTGATGATGTGGGTATGCCGGCGTTGGATTGGCGTAAACACAGTGTCTGAGGCCAAAACTCTCCATTCACCTGACGAAGGGGCTAACCCCGAAAGCTTGTGAGTATATTATCAAATAAATAGGTTGGACTAAAACCTGGTGTTGTCAGACTTTTCACTGAGTCACAGGTGGACAGAGTGGTGAAGAAGGCATTGGGCATGCGTGGTTTCATCGCTCAGAATACAGGAGTTGGGGACGTCTTGTTGAAGTTGTACAAGACATTGGTTAGGCCACACTTGGAAATACCGTGTCCAGTTCTGGTCACCCTATTATAGAAAGGATATTATTAAACTAGAAAGAGTGCAGGAAAAGATTTACTAGGATGCTCCCGGGACTTGATGGATTGAGTTATAAGGAGAGGCTGGATAGACTGGGACTTTTTTCTCTGGAGCGTAGAGGGGTGATCTTATAGAGGTCTATAAAATAATGAGGGGCACAGATCAGCGAGATAGTCAATATCTTTTCCCCAAAGGTAGGGGAGTCTAAAACTAGAGGGCAGAGGTTTAAGGTGAGAGGGGAGAGATACAGAAGGGTCCAGAGGGGCAATTTATTCACACAGAGGGTGGTGAGTGTCTGGAACAAGCTGCCAGAGGCAGTAGTAGAAGTGGGTACAATTTTATCTTTTAACAAGTGTTTAGACAGTTACAGGGGTACGATGGGTATAGAGGGATATGGGGGCAAACGCGGGCAATTGGGGTTAGCTTAGGGGTTTAAAAAAAGGGAACAGCATGGACAGGTTGGGCCGAATGTTTCCATGCTGTAAACCTCGAGGACTCTTGTGCCACTGTGCTGACTCGGTGCGTTCTCTCTCTCTCTCTCTCTCTCCCAGGTCTGGGACTACAACTCTGGACGAAAGATCCAAGATATTCCCGAGGATGACACTGGTCACTGTCTGGTAAGGTCAGGATCTGGATATGGGCCCCCCCCGGCATGGCCACCGAGTCTCTCCGGGGTCCCCCCACCACCACCGCATGAGGGCAGGGAAGTTGTGGGGGGGCGGTGGGGAGCTGGTGTACAGGCCCCCCCCCCATGGGCACCAACTCTCTCTGGGGGGTGTGGCACGGGTTCCCTCACCATGGTTCGTTGGAGGCGTTCTGGATTTGTGTTCACTGGTGGGGTGGGGGGGTGGGTGGGGAGACGCGGGGTGGGGGGGTGTATCTGGTGTTTGGTGGCTGGGGTCTCTGGGATTCGACAGGAAGGGTGGGCTGGGAGGTGGGGGCTCTGGGACTTGATGGGAGGGGTGGGCGGCGTCTCTGGGAGTTGGTGGGCTGGGAGGCAGGGACTCTGGGATTTTTGTTAACTGCGGGGGTGGTGTTCTCTGGGATTTGGTGGGTGAGGAGGGTCTCTGGGATTTGGTGGGTGGGGGTGAGGAGGGTCTCTGGGATTTGGTGGGTGGGGGTGAGGAGGGTCTCTGGGATTTGGTGGGTGGGGGGTGAGGAGGGTCTCTGGGATTTGGTGGGTGGGGGGTGAGGAGGGTCTCTGGGATTTGGTGGGTGGGGGGTGAGGAGGGTCTCTGGGATTTGGTGGGTGGGGGGTGAGGAGGGTCTCTGGGATTTGGTGGGTGGGGGTGAGGAGGGTCTCTGGGATTTGGTGGGTGGGGGGTGAGGAGGGTCTCTGGGATTTGGTGGGTGGGGGTGAGGAGGGTCTCTGGGATTTGGTGGGTGGGGGGTGAGGAGGGTCTCTGGGATTTGGTGGGTGGGGTGAGGAGGGTCTCTGGGATTTGGGGGTGAGGAGGGTCTCTGGGATTTGGTGGGTGGGGGGTGAGGAGGGTCTCTGGGATTTGGTGGGTGGGGGGTGAGGAGGGTCTCTGGGATTTGGTGGGTGGGGGGTGAGGAGGGTCTCTGGGATTTGGTGGGTGGGGGTGAGGAGGGTCTCTGGGATTTGGTGGGTGGGGGGGTGAGGAGGGTCTCTGGGATTTGGTGGGTGGGGGGGTGAGGAGGGTCTCTGGGATTTGGTGGGTGGGGGGTGAGGATGGTCTCTGGGATTTGGGGGGTGAGGGTGAGGAGGGTCTCTGGGATTTGGTGGGTGGGGGGGTGAGGAGGGTCTCTGGGATTTGGTGGGTGGGGGGGTGAGGAGGGTCTCTGGGATTTGGTGGGTGGGGGTGAGGAGGGTCTCTGGGATTTGGTGGGTGGGGGGTGAGGAGGGTCTCTGGGATTTGGTGGGTGGGGGGTGAGGAGGGTCTCTGGGATTTGGTGGGTGGGGGTGAGGAGGGTCTCTGGGATTTGGTGGGTGGGGGTGAGGAGGGTCTCTGGGATTTGGTGGGTGGGGGGTGAGGAGGGTCTCTGGGATTTGGTGGGTGGGGGGTGAGGAGGGTCTCTGGGATTTGGTGGGTGGGGGTGAGGAGGGTTTCTGGGATTTGGTGGGTGGGGGTGAGGAGGGTCTCTGGGATTTGGTGGGTGAGGAGGGTCTCTGGGATTTGGTGGGTGGGGGTGAGGAGGGTCTCTGGGATTTGGTGGGTGGGGGTGAGGAGGGTCTCTGGGATTTGGTGGGTGGGGGGTGAGGAGGGTCTCGGATTTGGTGGGTGGGGGTGAGGAGGGTCTCTGGGATTTGGTGGGTGAGGAGGGTCTCTGGGATTTGGTGGGTGGGGGTGAGGAGGGTCTCTGGGATTTGGTGGGTGGGGGTGAGGAGGGTCTCGGATTTGGTGGGTGGGGGTGAGGAGGGTCTCTGGTATTTGGTGGGTGAGGAGGGTCTCTGGGATTTGGTGGGTGAGGAGGGTCTCTGGGATTTGGTGGGTGGGGGTGAGGAGGGTCTCTGGGATTTGGGGGTGAGGAGGGTCTCTGGGATTTGGTGGGTGGGGGGTGAGGAGGGTCTCTGGGATTTGGTGGGTGGGGGTGAGGAGGGTCTCTGGGATTTGGTGGGTGGGGGGTGAGGAGGGTCTCTGGGATTTGGGGGGTGAGGAGGGTCTCTGGGATTTGGTGGGTGGGGGGTGAGGAGGGTCTCTGGGATTTGGGGGGTGAGGAGGGTCTTTGGGATTTGGGGGGTGAGGAGGGTCTCTGGGATTTGGGGGGTGAGGAGGGTCTCTGGGATTTGGTGGGTGGGGGTGAGGAGGGTCTCTGGGATTTGGTGGGTGAGGGTGAGGAGGGTCTCTGGGATTTGGTGGGTGGGGGTGAGGAGGGTCTCTGGGATTTGGTGGGTGGGGGTGAGGAGGGTCTCTGGGATTTGGGGGGTGAGGGTGAGGAGGGTCTCTGGGATTTGGTGGGTGGGGGTGAGGAGGGGCTCTGGGATTTGGTGGGTGGGGGTGAGGAGGGTCTCTGGGATTTGGTGGGTGGGGTGAGGAGGGTCTCTGGGATTTGGGGGGTGAGGGTGAGGAGGGTCTCTGGGATTTGGTGGGTGGGGGTGAGGAGGGGCTCTGGGATTTGGTGGGTGGGGGTGAGGAGGGTCTCTGGGATTTGGTGGGTGGGGGGTGAGGAGGGGTCTCTGGGATTTGGGGGGTGAGGAGGGTCTCTGGGATTTGGGGGGTGAGGATGGTCTCTGGGATTTGGTGGGTGGGGGGTGAGGAGGGTCTCTGGGATTTGGTGGGTGGGGGTGAGGAGGGTCTCTGGGATTTGGTGGGTGGGGGGTGAGGAGGGTCTCTGGGATTTGGTGGGTGGGGGTGAGGAGGGTCTCTGGGATTTGGTGGGTGGGGGTGAGGAGGGTCTCTGGGATTTGGTGGGTGGGGGTGAGGAGGGTCTCTGGGATTTGGTGGGTGGGGGGTGAGGAGGGTCTCTGGGATTTGGGGGGTGAGGAGGGTCTCTGGGATTTGGGGGGTGAGGAGGGTCTCTGGGATTTGGTGGGTGGGGGTGAGGAGGGTCTCTGGGATTTGGTGGGTGGGGTGAGGAGGGTCTCTGGGATTTGGTGGGTGAGGAGGGTCTCTGGGATTTGGGGGTGAGGAGGGTCTCTGGGATTTGGTGGGTGGGGGTGAGGAGGGTCTCTGGGATTTGGTGGGTGGAGGTGAGGAGGGTCTCTGGGATTTGGCGGGTGGGGGTGAGGAGGGTCTCTGGGATTTGGCGGGTGGGGGTGAGGAGGGTCTCTGGGATTTGGCGGGTGGGGGTGAGGAGGGTCTCTGGGATTTGGTGGGTGGGGGTGGGTATGGGGAGGGACACTGGGACTTAGTGGGGGGGAGGCGGTTGCTCTGGGATTTGTGTTCACTATTGGGGGGGGGGGGGCGGATTTGGTGACTCGCTCCTTGCTGACCTCTGGCTCCACCCTCCCCCCCCCCTCCCCCCCCACTTCGCAGATCTACAGCTGCCATTGGCTGGGTTCGGATCATCTGATTGGTGCAGGGACCAGGAACAACACATGTCGCCTTTTTGACCGGGACTCCATGACGGTCAGTCGCTGCAGGGGTCAGAGTTCACTCCGGACACAGTCCGACGCGGGGAGGGCGGAGGAAGGGCGTCTCCCCTTTGTCTCCCCCCCCCCCCCCCCCCCCCCCCCCACTTTCTCCCAGAACAAACTAAGAAACGTACAGCACTGGAAACAGGGCCCTTTAGTACAGGCTTGGGGGGAGGGGGGTTCTAATCATGATACCCTAACTGTGCCGAGTGGGGTTCCTCAGGGATCAGTGCTGGGACCTTTGCTGTTTGTAATATATATAATAACTGAGAGGAAAATGTAACTGGATTGATTAGTAAGTTTGCGGACGACACAAAGGTTGGTGTATTCGCGGATAGCGATGGGGACCATCAGAGGATACAGCAGGATAGAGATCAGCTGGAGACTCGGGCGGAGAGATGGCAGATGGAGTTTAATCCGGACAAATGTGAGGTGATGTATTTTGGAAGATCTAATACAGATAGGAAATATACACTAAATGGCAGAGGGATCTGGGTGTACAGGTACACAGAGTATTGATAGGCAGAGGGATCTGGGCGTACAGGTACACAGTATTGAGAGGCAGAGGGATCTGGGCATACAGGTACAGAGTATTGAGAGGCAGAGGGATCTGGGCGTACAGGTACACAGTATTGAGAGGCAGAGGGATCTGGGTGTACAGGTACACAGAATATTGCTAGGCAGAGGGATCTGGGCGTACAGGTACAGAGTATTGAGAGGCAGAGGGATCTGGGCGTACAGGTACACAGTATTGAGAGGCAGAGGGATCTGGGCATACAGGTACAGAGTATTGAGAGGCAGAGGGATCTGGGCATACAGGTACACAGTATTGAGAGGCAGAGGGATCTGGGCATACAGGTACAGAGTATTGAGAGGCAGAGGGATCTGGGCGTACAGGTACACAGGGCACTGAAAGTGGCAACGCAGCTGGAGAAGGGAGTCAAGAAGGCATACGGCATGCTTGCCTTCATCGGCCGGGGCACTGAGTTTAAAAATTGGCAAGTCACGTTGCAGCTTTATAGAACCTTAGTGAGGCCGCACTTGGAATATAGAGTTCAATTCTGGGTCACCCACACTACCAGAAGGATGTGGAGGCTTTGGAGAGGGTTACAGAAAAGATTTACCAGGATGTTTGCCCCTGGTACGGAGGGCATTAGCTCTGAGGAGAGGTTGGAGAAACTTGGTTTGTTCTCACTGGAGGTTGAGGGGGAGACCTGATAGAAGTCTACAAGATGATGAGGGACAGAGTGGAGAGTCAGAAGCTTTTCTCCCCCCAGGGTGGAAGAGTCAATTACGCGGGGGGGCACAGGTTTAAGGTACGAGGGGCAAGGTTTAAAGGAGATGTACGAGGCAGATTTTTACACAGAGGGGGGGTGGGTGCCTGGAACTCGCTGCCGGGGGGAGGGAGTGGAAGCGGATACGGGAGTGAGTTTTAAGGGGGCGTCTGGACAAATCCATGAATAGGATGGGGATAGAGAGGGATACGGTCCCCGGAAGGGTAGGGGGGGTTTTAGTTCAGTCGGGCAGCACGGGGCGGTGCAGGAGGGGCCGGAGGGCCTGTTCCTGTGCTGGAATTTTCTGTTCTGTTGTTCTAAACTAAAAAATACCTACCGCCCTTACTCAATCCGTATCCCTCTATTCCCTCCCTATTCATGTACCCATCCAGACATCCCTTAAATGTTGCTGATGTTCCTGTTTCCACCAGCTCCTCTGGTAGTGCGTTCCAGGCACTCACCACTCCCTGTGTGAAAAACATCCCCCACACATCCCCCTTAAACTCTTTCCCCTCTCTCACTTTGAACCTGCGCCCCCCCCCCCCCCGTGAAATTGATACTTCCACCCTGGGGAAAAAGCCTCTGACTATCCCTCCCGTGTCTCTGCCTCTCATCATTTTGTAGACCAGGTCTCCCCCTCACCCTCTGTCTTTCCAGTGAATACAATCCTAGTTTATCCAGCCTCTCCGCATAGCCAAGACCAGGCAACATCCTGGTGAACCTTCTCTACACCCTCTCCAAAGCTTTCTTCTGGTAGTGCGGTGACCAGAGTTCCACGCAGTACTCCAAATGGGGTCTAACCAAGGTTTTGTACAGCTGCAATGTGATTTCCCAAATCTTGTACTCAATGCCCCGGCCGATGAAGGCAAGCAAGCCAAATCCCTTCTTACCACCTGCGTTGCTACTTCTCGGGAACTGTGGACCTGTACGCCCAGATCCCTCTGTACTTGGCATATATATGGGCGGCACTGCTGCCCGACAGCGCCAGGTAACCGGGGTTCGATTCCCGGCTCGGGTCACTGTCTGTGCGGAGTCTGCACGTTCTCCCCGTGTCTGCGTGGGTTTCCTCCCACACGTGCAGGTTAGGGTGGATTGGCCGTGCTAAATTGTCCTTTCGTCTCCTCCCTCGCCACGATCCCTGATCGGCAATGCGCCTGCCCCCCCCACCCCGTCTAAAATAACAGTATCCTGGAATGTTAAGCTGCCAGTCCTGTCCCTCCTTTAACCGTGTCTCTGTAATTACAATAACATCATAATCCCACGCCGTATCCCAGGCTCTCTGTCCTACTGTTACACTTCTTGCAAAGAAATAAATACGTTCCAGAGCTGGCAAGGCGGGTCAGCACCGCTGCCTCGCAGCTCCAGGGGCCCGGGTTCGATTCCCGGCCTCGGGTCACTGTCTGTGTGGAGTTTGCACATTCTCCCCGTGTCTGCGTGGGTTTCCTCCCACAGCCCAAAGATGTGCGGGTTAGGGTGCATTGGCCGTGCTAAGAAATTGCCCCTTAGTGTCCAGGGACGTGTAGGTTAGAGGGATTAGTGGGTATAATATGTAGGGATTTTGCAGGGGGGGGGTGGGATTGTGTTCGGTGCAGACTCGATGGGCCGAAGGGCCTCTTTCTGCTCTGTAGGGGTTTCTATGATTCAGCTCCTGTCTCCCTCTGCTGGCTCTTACTCTGCCCTGTGTCTATCTCAGTCTCACTGAGCCCCGCGGCCTCCCTCTGCGCTGTCTCTGTCTCAGTCTCGCTTTGTCCCCAGTCTCTACATTTACCGGCCTGCCGACCCCTAGTTTAAACCCGTGTACCCTCCTCCCCAGTCCCTGTGTTTCTCTCCGTGGTAGATTTCGCCGTGTTTCTGTTTTTCCCCATGTTACCCCCCTGCCCCCTACTCCTCTGCCTGTTCCCGGGCACACAAACCGGTTCCGGAGCTCCAGGCCTGATCTATCCCTCCCTCCCTCCCTCGCAGACGGTGGGTCGACTGGGGAACCTGCCCCAGGGCGTGTACAGCACGGACGTCGCTCCGGCTGGTGCCGGGAGGTCGCTCATCGCCGCCTGCTGCGCGGATCACGTCTACGTTCTGGAGCACCGTCCGGCTACGTCGTAGCTCGCGGTTCCTGCCATTCTGGCGCAGTTCAGACGGGGGCTGAGCGGAAGGAGAGACTGCAACAAGGGATCAGCCGTACTGTGCTGTCTGGTCCCTCACAGAGAGGTACAGATGCGCGCACACACACAGGGAAAGGGGGAGACTTACCAACACAGACACTTACCCTGTATAATCAGAGTGGGAACACTTCCCCCAATCAAATTTCTATGTTTTCCAAATTTAACATCTCTGTTTTACTCTGCCTGTATTCGCCAAATAAAAAGCTTACGTTTCATTCTCAGTGAGTCATCAGAAATCACCTCTCTCCAGGAATAACGTAAGCAGCTTTCCCGGATCACCAGGGTCAATCCCGAGGAGTCCCGCACTGTGGGAGGGTCGCTACTGAGGGAGCCCCGCACTGTGGGAGGGTCAGTGCTGAGGGAGTCCCGCACTGTGGGGAGGGTCGGTGCCGAGGGAGCGCCGCACTGTGCGGGAGGGTCGGTGCTGAGGGAGTCCCACACTGTGCGGGAGGGTCGGTGCTGAGGGAGCGCCGCACTGTGGGAGGGTCGGTGCTGAGGGAGCCCCGCACTGTGGGAGGCTCGGTGCTGAGGGAGCCCCGCACTGTGGGAGGGTCGGTGCTGAGGGAGTCCCGCACTGTGGGAGGGTCGGTGCTGAGGGAGCGCCGCACTGTGGGGAGGGTCGGTGCTGAGGGAGCCCCGCACTGTGGGAGGGTCGGTGCTGAGGGAGTCCCGCACTGTGGGAGGGTCGGTGCTGAGGGAGCGCCGCACTGTGGGGAGGGTCGGTGCTGAGGGAGCGCCGCACTGTGGGGAGGGTCGGTGCTGAGGGAGCCCCGCACTGTGGGGAGGGTCGGTGCTGAGGGAGTCCCGCACTGTGGGAGGGTCGGTGCTGAGGGAGCCCCCGCACTGTGGGGAGGGTCGGTGCTGAGGGAGTCCCGCACTGTGGGAGGGTCGGTGCTGAGGGAGCCCCGCACTGTGGGGAGGGTCGGTGCTGAGGGAGCCCCGCACTGTGGGGAGGGTCGGTGCTGAGGGAGCCCCGCACTGTGGGAGGCTCGGTGCTGAGGGAGCCCCGCACTGTGGGAGGGTCGGTGCTGAGGGAGCGCCGCACTGTGGGGAGGGTCGGTGCTGAGGGAGCCCCGCACTGTGGGAGGGTCGGTGCTGAGGGAGTCCCGCACGGTGGGAGGGTCGGTGCTGAGGGAGCCCCGCACTGTGGGGAGGGTCGGTGCTGAGGGAGTCCCGCACTGTGGGAGGGTCGGTGCTGAGGGAGCCCCGCACTGTGGGAGGGTCGGTGCTGAGGGAGCGCCGCACATTGTGGGAGGGTCGGTGCTGTGGGTGTCCTGCACTGTGTGGGAGCGCCGCACTGCGGGAGGGTCTGTGTGGGAGGGTCGGCGCCGAGGGAGCGCCGCACTGTGTGGGAGGGTCGGCGCCGAGGGAGCGCCGCACTGTGGGGAGGGTCGCACTGCAGGAGGGTCGGTGCCGAGGGAGTGCTGCACTGTGTGGGAGGGTCAGCACCGAGGGAGCGCCGCAGTGTGAACAGGCTATCATCGAGTTACTGTCAATGTACATAGCAAGATCCCAAATGGCAACACAGAAGCCAGCTTGGGATCTTGCCGTGTCGCTGTCTGAATGAACGGAAGCCACGAGGAGGGTCGGAGATCATTCTTTATACATAACATCATCACAGCAACACCATTAAAGCAAACATCACCTGGCACTGAAACTAAAGCTGTCACAGCGATGAGAAAACACCAGCCCCTCCGTCAGGGTACACGGGGCAGAGGGGGGCTACAGAGGGGGACGTTGGGGGGGGAGTGGAGAGGTGGTCCTCAAGGCAAGAGATTGCCCGGGGAGTTACTGTGAGAGCCCAGGGAGGGCAAGGTGGGGTGGGAGGGGTGCCCAGGTAGCGGAAGGGTCACCTGGGGAGGGGGAAGAGTTCTCTTGGGGGAGGGGTTGCCCAGAGAGGGGGAGGGGGGTCTCTCAGAGAGGGAAGGGGTTCCCTGGAGAGGGGGCAGGGTCCGCTCGGGGAGGGGGGGGTGGAGTTGGGGGTTGCCCGGAGAGGGGCAGGGTCCGCTCGGGGGGTGGGGTGGGGGTGGGGGGTTGCCCGGAGGGGGGCAGGGTCCGCTCGGGGGGGGGGGGGGGGCTGGCCTGTCGGGAGGGGTCAGCGTCAGGAGTAGGAGAGTTGGGAGCCGTTGGAGATCTGGGAGGTGACACTAGTGCTGCGACTGATGCCAGCCTCTGCCTGTCCCCCTGACGCTGTCCTGCGCAGGGCCTGGGGGCTGTTCCGCAGAGCCAGGCTGCTGCTCCGGGAGCTGGAGCCGGGAGCTGGGTGAGCCCAGGAGCCGGGGGCCAGAAACCGGGGGCTGCCTCCAGACCTGCGGAGTCCCCGAGCTGGAGCCCGAAGCGGGGCTGCCCATCCCCCCGTGACTCCACTGGCTTCCTCCTCGGGGGGGGAGGACGGGAGCTCCAGCCGGCGTTACTCAGCTGGTAGGAGTGGGTAAAAGCAGAGGCTGGGGGCAGGCTGCTGAGAGCCATGTTACTGAAACCCAGCCGTAAACTCTCCGAATCAAAAGCTTCAATCTCCCGAGCCTGGCGCTCCAGTAAACTGCGGATTCTCTCCGAACGCTCCGTCTGTAAGGTCAACATCTCCTCCTCGATCTGGGGGGGGAGAGAAGGGGGGGGATCAGTGCCAGCGGCGCGACCCTGCCCTCTGAACCCTGACCCAGCGCTCTGAACCCTGTCCTGACCCGATCCCAACCCAGCGCTCTGAACCCCAACCTGGCACTCTGAACCCTGACCCCTGACCCTACCCAGCGCTCTGAACCCTGACCCCGACCCTACCCAGCACTCTGAACCCTGACCCCGACCCTACCCAGCGCTCTGAACCCTGACCCCGACCCTACCCAGCGCTCTGAACCCTGACCCCGACCCTACCCAGCGCTCTGAACCCTGACCCCGACCCTACCCAGCGCTCTGAACCCTGACCCCGACCCTACCCAGCGCTCTGAACCCTGACCCCGACCCTACCCAGCGCTCTGAACCCTGACCCCGACCCTACCCAGCGCTCTGAACCCTGACCCCTGACCCTACCCAGCGCTCTGAACCCTGACCCCGACCCTACCCAGCGCTCTGAACCCTGACCCCGACCCTACCCAGCGCTCTGAACCCTGACCCCCGACCCTACCCAGCGCTCTGAACCCTGACCCCCGACTCTACCCAGCGCTCTGAACCCTGACCCCGACCCTACCCAGCGCTCTGAACCCTGACCCCTGACCCTACCCAGCGCTCTGAACCCTGACCCCGACCCTACCCAGCGCTCTGAACCCTGACCCCTGACCCTACCCAGCGCTCTGAACCCTGACCCCGACCCTACCCAGCGCTCTGAACCCTGACCCTACCCAGCGCTCTGAACCCTGACCCCCGATCCTACCCAGCGCTCTGAACCCTGACCCCCGACCCTACCCAGCGCTCTGAACCCTGACCCCCGATCCTACCCAGCGCTCTGAACCCTGACCCCCGATCCTACCCAGCGCTCTGAACCCTGACCCCCGACCCTACCCAGCGCTCTGAACCCTGACCCCGACCTTACCCAGCGCTCTGAACCCTGACCCCCGACCCTACCCAGCGCTCTGAACCCTGACCCCCGACTCTACCCCAGCGCTCTGAACCCTGACCCCGACCCTACCCAGCGCTCTGAACCCTGACCCTGCACTCTGAACCCCAACCCCTGACCCTGCACTCTGAACCTTGACCTCGACGCTCTGAGCCCCGACCGTCCCTCGGACACACTGACCCTCGGGCACCGGCCCACCCTCAGATCCTCCCTCCCTCCTTACCCGTTGCTCTAACAGCGCTCTCCGGATGGACACCCGCTGTTCCAGCTCCTTGATCTCGCGTTCGTGTTGAGTCTCGCTGTGCATTTTGATCTTACTCTGGTAGGCATTGAGCAACTCCAGTTCCTGTTGGAGCTGGACCCGGAGAACCTGGTATTCCGATTCCTGCGTCTCGTCCAGTCGCAGCTGGAAGGGGAGAAACACGGAGATTAAATTGGCAGCCACAACTCTCACAAGAATCCCCGCCATGTCTCGGTACAGGTCTCCCCCAGCAACTCTCCCCGGGGGCTACGTAACGATACATGGTGCTGTGAGGCAGCGCCAGGGACCCGGGTTCCATTCCCCGCAGCACAGCGGGTTAGCACTGCTGTCTCACAGGGACCCGGGTTCCATTCCCCGCAGCACAGCGGGTTAGCGCTGCTGTCTCACAGGGACCCGGGTTCCATTCCCCACAGCACAGCGGGTTAGCGCTGCTGTCTCACAGGGACCCGGGTTCCATTCCCCACAGCACAGCGGGTTAGCACTGCTGTCTCACAGGCACCCGGGTTCCATTCCCCGCAGCACAGCGGGTTAACGCTGCTGTCTCACAGGGACCCGGGTTCCATTCCCCGCAGCACAGCGGGTTAGCCGCTGCTGTCTCACAGGGACCCGGGTTCCATTCCCCGCAGCACAGCGGGTTAGCGCTGCTGTCTCACAGGGACCCGGGTTCCATTCCCCGCAGCACAGCGGGTTAGCACTGCTGTCTCACAGGGACCCGGGTTCCATTCCCCACAGCACAGCGGGTTAGCACTGCTGTCTCACAGGCACCCGGGTTCCATTCCCCGCAGCACAGCGGGTTAACGCTGCTGTCTCACAGGGACCCGGGTTCCATTCCCCGCAGCACAGCGGGTTAGCGCTGCTGTCTCACAGGGACCCGGGTTCCATTCCCCGCAGCACAGCGGGTTAACGCTGCTGTCTCACAGGGACCCGGGTTCCATTCCCCACAGCACAGCGGGTTAGCACTGCTGTCTCACAGGGACCCGGACTGTCTCACAGGGACCCGGGTTCCATTCCCCGCAGCACAGCGGGTTAGCGCTGCTGTCTCACAGGGACCCGGGTTCCATTCCCCGCAGCACAGCGGGTTAGCGCTGCTGTCTCACAGGGACCCGGACTGTCTCACAGGGGACCCGGGTTCCATTCCCCGCAGCACAGCGGGTTAGCGCTGCTGTCTCACAGGGACCCGGGTTCCATTCCCCGCGGCACAGCGGGTTAGCGCTGCTGTCTCACAGGGACCCGGGTTCCATTCCCCGCGGCACAGCGGGTTAGCGCTGCTGTCTCACAGGGACCCGGGTTCCATTCCCCGCAGCACAGCGGGTTAGCGCTGCTGTCTCACAGAGACCCGGGTTCCATTCCCCGCAGCACAGCGGGTTAGCGCTGCTGTCTCACAGGGACCCGGGTTCCATTCCCCGCAGCACAGCGGGTTAGCGCTGCTGTCTCACAGGGACCCGGGTTCCATTCCCCGCAGCACAGCGGGTTAGCGCTGCTGTCTCACAGGGACCCGGGTTCCATTCCCCGCAGCACAGCGGGTTAGCGCTGCTGTCTCACAGGGACCCGGGTTCCATTCCCCGCAGCACAGCGGGTTAGCGCTGCTGTCTCACAGGGACCCGGGTTCCATTCCCCGCAGCACAGCGGGTTAGCGCTGCTGTCTCACAGGGACCCGGGTTCCATTCCCCGCAGCACAGCGGGTTAGCGCTGCTGTCTCACAGGGACCCGGGTTCCATTCCACGCAGCACAGCGGGTTAGCGCTGCTGTCTCACAGGGACCCGGGTTCCATTCCCCGCAGCACAGCGGGTTAGCGCTGCTGTCTCACAGGGACCCGGGTTCCATTCCCCACAGCACAGCGGGTTAGCACTGCTGTGTCACAGCTCCAGGGGACCTGGGTTCGATTCCCGGCTCGAGTCACTGTCTGTGTGGGGTCTGCACATTCTCCCCATGTCTGCCTGGGATCCCTCTGGGATTGGCCATGCTAAACTGCCCCTTAGTCTCAGGGGGATTGGGCAGGGTGAATGTTATGAGGTTACGGGAATAGGTGGGATTGCGGACGGTGCTGGTTTGATGGGCCAAATGGTCTCCTTTGCACTGTAGGGATTGTATGATTCTCCCCAGGGGTACAGGGATGGATACTGACTCTCCCTGGAGGGGGGGGGGGGGCACGGCGGTGGTGTAGGACCCACCCCGGCACTCACCGCCTGAGTGGACAGCATCTCGTTGATGCTGTGGTCATACTGTTCGGCCAGGATAGCCAGTTTCCGGGTCTGCTCGTCCTTCAGTCGCTTGAGGACAGCCTTGTGTTCACTCTTCACCGTAGTCTCCAGCAGGTGGTTGCGCAGAGCTTTGTACTGACGCGTCTGGATCTTACACGTGTCCTGGAACTGCTTCTTAATCTGTAACTCCTTCGACTGCGAGGGCGGGGGGGGGGGGGGGAGAGAGAGAGAGCGGGCCCAGGGAAAGGGTGGGGAGTGAGAGAGAGAGACAGGAGGAGTGAGAGAGAGAGACGAAAACAGAGAGAGATAAAAGGAGTGTGTGAGAGAGAGAGAGAGGGGGGGACAGAGAGAGAGAGAGACAGAGAGAGAGAGGGGGACAGAGAGAGAGAGAGAGAGAGGGGGACAGAAGGAGTTGTGACAGAGAGACAGAGACAGATGGAGTGAAAGAGAGACAGAGACAAAAGGAGTGCGAGAGAGAGAGAAACGGAGACAGAGACAGGAGGAGTGTGAGAGAGAGGGATGGAGTGAAAGAGACATGGAGACAGAGGGAGTGTGAGAGAGAGACAGAGAGAGAGATGGAGTGAAAGAGAGATGGAGACAGAGGGAGTGTGAGAGAGAGAGAGAGAGACAGAGAGAGATGGAGTGAAAGAGAGATGGAGACAGAGGGAGTGTGAGAGAGACAGAGAGAGAGGTGGAGACAGAGGGAGTGTGAGAGAGAGAGAGACAGAGAGAGAGATGGAGTGACAGAGAGATGGAGACAGAGGGAGTGTGAGAGAGAGAGACAGAGAGAGAGATGGAGTGAAAGAGAGATGGAGACAGAGGGAGTGTGAGAGAGAGACAGAGAGAGAGATGGAGTGAAAGAGAGACAGAGTGTGTGTCGTGTGTCAGGAAAAAGAGTGATAAGCAAGGGGAGAGTGCGTGTCAGAGTAATGAGGACAGATGGTTAGCGAGCACGAGAGAGAGACGGAGGAAGGGGAGAGAGACGGAGGAAGGGGAGAGAGAGGGAGTGCAGAGTTGGGGGGGGGGGGGGGGGGGTGGGAGAACAGGAGCCAGAGAAGGGCGAGGGTGGGTGGTGAAAGAGGGGGGAAAGAGAGGTGGATAAGAGAAAATATACATCACAACCTCGATGGATGATCAACAGCTGGGAGAGGATCCTGTGGATCGCCATCCCCAGGACAAGGGGTCAGTGGACAGTGATCAGGAGCAGGAACCCTGGATGATTTCCCCTCTCTCTCTCTCTCTAACCCAGGGATCACTGGACAGTGATCAGGAGCAGGAACCCTGGCTGATTTCCCCCCTCTCTCTCTCTCTAACCCAGGGATCACTGGACAGTGATCAGGAGCAGGAACGCTGGCTGATTTCCCCTCTCTCTCTCTCTAACCCAGGGATCACTGGACAGTGATCAGGAGCAGGAACCCTGGATGATTTCCCCTCTCTCTCTCTCTAACCCAGGGATCACTGGACAGTGATCAGGAGCAGGAACCCTGGATGATTTCCCCTCTCTCTCTCTCTAACCCAGGGATCACTGGACAGTGATCAGGAGCAGGAACGCTGGCTGATTTCCCCTCTCTCTCTCTAACCCAGGGATCACTGGACAGTGATCAGGAACAGGAACCCTGGCTGATTTCCCCTCTCTCTCTCTCTAACCCAGGGATCACCGGACAGTGATCAGGAGCAGGAACCCTGGCTGATTTCCCCTCTCTCTCTCTCTAACCCAGGAGCAGGAACCTTGTTTTGGGGGGGTGGGATCCGTACCCTGGGGAGAGTTGGTACCCGTGGGGAGGGCAGAGACCCCCCCCCCTTCCCCCGGGCGAGAGCTGATCATTACTAGTCTCCGCCTGCCTCCCACACGTAGACTGCAGTCATGACCCGACTTCCTCTCAACCTCTCTCCCTTCCACCCCTTCCCGAGCCCCTCCCTCTGTCCCAGAACAGCTCCCCCTCCCCAACTCAAACCCTTCACTCTGTCTCCAGTTCCCCGAATCCATCCCTCGGCCTCCGGCGTTCCCAGACACCTCCCCTTGCTCCATTTCCGCTGTTTCCCGAACCCCTCACTCCATCTCCGCCATTCCCAGGTATCTCTGTCCCCACCCTGAATCCCTCCCCGTCTCCAGCATTCCCAAACCCCTCCCTCTCCGACATTCCCCGGACCCTTCCCTCTTTTTCCGACATTCCCCGGACCCTTCCCTCTTTCTCCGACATTCCCCGGACCCTTCCCTCTTTCTCCGACATTCCCCGAACCCCTCCCTCCCTCTCCGACATTCCCCGAACGTCTCCCTCCTTCTCCGACATTCCCCGAACGTCTCCCTCATTCTCTGACATTCCCCGAACGTCTCCCTCATTCTCCGACATTCCCCGAACGTCTCCCTCTTTCTCCGACATTCCCGAACGTCTCCCTCTTTCTCCGACATTCCCCGAACGTCTCCCTCTTTCTCCGACATTCCCCGAACATCTCCCTCTTTCTCCGACATTCCCCGAACATCTCCCTCCCTCTCCAACAATCCCCAAACATCTCCCTCCCTCTCCGACATTCCCCGAACATCTCCCTCCCTCTCCGACAATCCCCAAACATCTCCCTCCCTCTCCAACATTCCCCGAACATCTCCCCTCTCCGACATTCCCAGGATATCCGACTATTCCCAATGAAATAAATCCGCGAATGTCACAATGAGGATTAAACAAATCTGATAATGTTTATTTAAAATAAATCCAAAAACACAAATAGCCACACACAAATTAACAAATTAATAGGATAACCAGGGTAATGAGGATAACCAGGCTAACTAGGCTAACCAGGGTAACCAGTACAGAAAATAAATCAATAAATCATAATTTAATATGGAGAAATGGATTAATGAAAATAACAACTGTAAAACAGACAGCGGGAGCCCGGAATCCGTCACACACACACCGTCTCTCTCACACTGACACACACACACACCGTCTCTCTCTCTCTCTCTCACACTCTCACACACACAGTGTCACTCTCACACACACAGTGTCACTCTCACACACACAGTGTCACTCTCACACACACAGTGTCACTCTCACACACACTGTCACTCTCACACACACAGTGTCTCTCTCTCATACACACACACACACCATCTCTCTCTCTCTCTCTCTCACACACACACACACACACACACACACACACACACAGTGTCTCTCTCTCACACAGTCTCTCTCTCTCTCACACACACACAGTCTCTCTCTCTCTCTCACACACACACCGTCTCTCTCTCTCACACACA
>NW_027651085.1:0-24883 GCF_965287045.1 Carcharhinus amblyrhynchos
ACACTGAGACGCAGAGATGCAGAGACACTGAGACGCAGAGACACTGAGACGCAGAGATACTGAGACGCAGAGACACTGAGACGCAGAGATGCAGAGACACTGAGACGCAGAGACACTGAGACGCAGAGACACTGAGACGCAGAGACACTGAGACGCAGAGACGCAGAGACGCAGAGACACTGAGACGCAGAGATACTGAGACGCAGAGACACTGAGACGCAGAGATGCAGAGACACTGAGACGCAGAGACACTGAGACGCAGAGATACTGAGACGCAGAGACACTGAGACGCAGAGACGCAGAGACGCAGAGACACTGAGACGCAGAGACTCTGAGGCACAGAGACACTGAGACGCAGAGATACTGAGACGCCGAGACACTGAGACGCAGAGATGCAGAGACACTGAGACGCTGATACGCAGAGACTCTAAGACTCTGAGACGCTGAGACTCTAAGACTCTGAGACGCAGAGACACTGAGATGCAGAGATACTGAGACGCAGAGACACTGAGACGCAGAGACACTGAGACGCAGAGACTCTGACACACAGAGACGCAGAGACACTGAGACCCAGAGACATCGAGACGCAGAGACACTGAGACACTGAGACGCAGAGGTACTGAGACGCAGAGACACTGAGACGCAGAGACACTGAGATGCAGAGACACTGAGCTGCAGAGACACTGAGACGCAGAGACACTGAGATGCAGAGACACTGAGCTGCAGAGACACTGAGACGCAGAGACACTGAGATGCAGAGACACTGAGCTGCAGAGACACTGAGACGCAGAGACACTGCGACGCAGAGACTCTGAGACACAGAGACGCAGAGACACTGAGACGCAGAGAAACTGAGAAGCAGAGACTCAGAGACTCTGAGACGCAGTGACGCAGCGACACTGAGACACAGAGACGCAGAGACGCAGAGACTCTGAGACGCAGAGACACTGAGACGCAGAGACACTGGGACGCAGAGACTCTGAGACACAGAGACGCAGAGACACTGAGATGCAGAGACACTGAGACGCACAGACTCTGAGATGCAGAGAAACTGAGAAGCAGAGACTCAGAGACTCTGAGACGCAGTGACGCAGAGACACTGAGACGCAGAGACGCAGAGACGCAGAGACTCTGAGACGCAGAGACGCAGAGACACTGAGACGCAGAGACACTGAGACGCAGAGACACTGAGACGCAGAGACACAGAGACACTGAGACGCAGAGACGCAGAGACGCAGAGACACTGAGACGCACAAACACTGAGATGCAGAGACACTGAGTCGCAGAGACACTGAGACGCAGAGACTCTGAGACGCAGAGACAGTGAGACACAGAGACACTGAGACGCAGAGACACTGAGATGCAGGGACGCAGAGACACCGAGACGCAGAGACACTGAGACGCAGAGACACTGAGACGCAGAGACTCTGAGACACAGAGACGCAGAGACACTGAGACGCAGAGACACTGAGACGCAGAGATACTGAGACGCAGAGACGCTGAGACGCAGAGACGCTGAGACACTGAGACGCAGAGACTCTGAGACACAGAGACGCAGAGACACTGAGACGCAGAGACACTGAGACGCAGAGACACTGAGACGCAGAGACACTGAGACGCAGAGATGCAGAGACACTGAGACGCTGATACGCAGAGACTCTAAGACTCTGAGACGCTGAGACTCTAAGACTCTGAGACGCAGAGACACTGAGACGCAGAGATACCGAGACGCAGAGACACCGAGTCGCAGAGACACTGAGACGCAGAGACACTGAGATGCAGAGATACTGAGACGCAGAGACACTGAGACGCAGAGACACTGAGACGCAGAGACTCTGACACACAGAGACGCAGAGACACTGAGACGCAGAGACACTGAGACGCAGATACACTGAGACGCAGAGACGCTGAGACGCACAAACACTGAGACGCAGAGACACTGAGACGCAGAGACACTGAGACGCAGATACACTGAGACGCAGAGACGCTGAGACGCACAAACACTGAGATGCAGAGACACTGAGACGCAGAGACGCTGAGACGCACAAACACTGAGATGCAGAGACACTGAGACGCAGAGACACTGAGACGCAGATACACTGAGACGCAGAGACGCTGAGACGCAGAGACTCTGAGACGCAGAGACGCAGAGACACTGAGACGCAGAGACACTGAGACGCAGAGACACTGAGACGCAGAGACTCTGAGACGCAGAGACGCAGAGACACTGAGACGCAGAGACACTGAGACGCAGATACACTGAGACGCAGAGACGCTGAGACACACAAACACTGAGATGCAGAGACACTGAGACGCAGAGACACTGAGACGCAGAGATACTGGGAAGCAGAGACACTGAGACGCAGAGACGCAGAGACACTGAGACGCACAGACTCTGAGATGCAGAGACGTTGAGACGCAGAGACACTGAGATGCAGAGACACTGAGAAGCAGAAACTCAGAGACACTGAGACGCAGACACGCAGAGACACAGAGACACTGAGACGCAGAGACACTGAGACGCCGAGACTCTGAGACGCAGAGATACTGAGACGCAGAGACACTGAGACGCAGAGACTCAGAGACACTGAGACGCCGAGACTCTGAGACGCAGAGACACTGAGACGCAGAGACACTGAGACGCAGAGATACTGGGAAGCAGAGACTCTGAGACACAGAGACGCAGAGACACTGAGACGCACAGACTCTGAGATGCAGAGACGTTGAGACGCAGAGACACTGAGATGCAGAGACACTGAGAAGCAGAAACTCAGAGACACTGAGACGCAGACACGCAGAGACACAGAGACACTGAGACGCAGAGACACTGAGACGCCGAGACTCTGAGACGCAGAGATACTGAGACGCAGAGACACTGAGACGCAGAGACTCAGAGACACTGAGACGCCGAGACTCTGAGACGCAGAGACACTGACACGCAGAGACACTGAGACGCAGAGATACTGAGACGCAGAGACTCTGAGACGCTGAGACACTGAGACGCAGAGACGCAGAGACTCTGAGACGCAGAGACACTGAGACGCAGAGACGCAGAGACTCTGAGACGCAGAGACACTGAGACGCAGAGACGCAGAGACTCTGAGACGCAGAGACACTGAGACGCAGAGACACTGAGACGCAGAGACACTGAGACGCAGAAACAGTGAGACACAGAGACACTGAGACACTGAGACGCAGAGACGCAAAGACACTGAGACGCAGAGACACTGAGACGCCGAGACACTGAGACGCAGAGACACTGAGACACTGAGACGCAGAGACGCAGAGACACTGAGACGCAGAGACACTGAGACGCATAGATACTGAGACGCAGAGACACTGAGACACTGAGACGCTGAGACACTGAGACACTGAGACGCAGAGACACTGAGACGCAGAGACACTGAGACGCATAGATACTGAGACGCAGAGACACTGAGACACTGAGACGCTGAGACACTGAGACGCAGAGACTCTGAGACACAGAGACGCAGAGACACTGAGACGCAGAGACACTGAGACGCAGAGATGCAGAGACTCTGAGACGCTGATACGCAGAGACTCTGAGACTCTGAGACGCTGAGACTCTAAGACTCTGAGACGCAGAGACACTGAGACGCAGAGATACTGAGACGCAGAGACACTGAGACGCAGAGACTCTGAGACACAGAGACGCAGAGACACTGAGACGCAGAGACTCTGAGACGCAGAGACAGTGAGACACAGCGACACTGAGACGCAGAGACACTGAGACGCAGAGACACTGAGACGCAGAGACACTGAGACGCAGAGACTCTGAGACACATAGACGCAAACACGCAGAGAAACTGAGACACAGAGACACTGAGACGCAGAGACACTGACACACAGAGACGCAGAGACACTGAGACCCAGAGACATCGAGACGCAGAGACACTGAGACGCAGAGTCACTGAGACGCAGAGACTCTGAGACACAGAGACGCAGAGACACTTAGACGCAGAGACACTGAGACGCAAAGACTCTGAGACGTTGAGACTCAGAGACACTGCGACGCAGAGGTACTGAGACGCAGAGACACTGAGATGCAGAGACGCAGAGACTCTGAGACGCAGAGACGCAGAGACACTGAGACGCAGAGACACTGAGACGCAGAGACACTGAGACGCAGAGATACTGGGACGCAGAGACACTGAGACGCAGATACTCTGAGACACAGAGACACAGAGACACTGAGACGCACAGACTCTGAGACGCAGAGACGTTGAGACGCAGAGACACTGAGATGCAGAGACACTGAGAAGCAGAGACTCTGAGACGCACAGACGCAGAGACACTGAGACGCAGAGACACTGAAACGCAGTGACTCTGAGACGCAGACACGCAGAGACACTGAGACGCAGAGACACTGAGACGCAGAGACACTGAGACGCAGAGACACAGAGACACTGAGACGCAGAGACGCAGAGACACTGAGATGCAGAGACGCAGAGACGCAGAGACGCAGAGACACTGAAACGCAGAGACACTGAGACGCAGATACTCTGAGACACAGAGACGCAGAGACACTGAGACGCACAGACTCTGAGACGCAGAGACGTTGAGACGCAGAGACACTGAGATGCAGAGACACTGAGAAGCAGAGACTCTGAGACGCACAGACGCAGAGACACTGAGACGCAGAGACACTGAAACGCAGTGGCTCTGAGACGCAGACACGCAGAGACACTGAGACGCAGGGACACTGAGACGCAGAGACACTGAGACGCAGAGACACAGAGACACTGAGACGCAGAGACGCAGAGACACTGAGATGCAGAGACGCAGAGACGCAGAGACACTGAGACGCAGAGTCACTGAGACGCAGAGACACTGAGATGCAGAGACACTGAGAAGCAGAGACTCTGAGACGCACAGACGCAGAGACACTGAGACGCAGAGACACTGAAACGCAGTGACTCTGAGACGCAGACACACAGAGACACTGAGACGCAGGGACACTGAGACGCAGAGACACTGAGACGCAGAGACACAGAGACACTGAGACGCAGAGACGCAGAGACACTGAGATGCAGAGACGCAGAGACGCAGAGACACTGAGACGCAGAGACACTGAGACGCAGAGACACTGAGATGCAGAGACACTGAGAAGCAGAGACTCTGAGACGCACAGACGCAGAGACACTGAAACGCAGTGACTCTGAGACGCAGACACGCAGAGACACTGAGACGCAGAGACACAGAGACACTGAGACGCAGAGACGCAGAGACACTGAGATGCAGAGACGCAGTGACACTGAGACTCACAATCACTGAGATGCAGAGACACTGAGACGCAGAGACTCTGAGACGCAGAGACTCTGAGACGCAGAGACAGTGAGACACAGAGACACTGAGACGCAGAGACACTGAGACGCAGAGACACTGAAACGCAGTGACTCTGAGACGCAGACACGCAGAGACACTGAGGCGCAGAGACACTGAGACGCAGAGACACTGAGATGCAGAGACACAGGGACACTGAGACGCAGAGACGCAGAGACACTGAGATGCAGAAACGCAGAGACGCAGAGACACTGAGACTCACAATCACTGAGACGCAGAGACACTGAGACGCAGAGACTCTGAGACGCAGAGACAGTGAGACACAGAGACACTGAGACGCAGAGACACTGAGACGCAGAGACACTGAAACGCAGTGACTCTGAGACGCAGACACGCAGAGACACTGAGGCGCAGAGACACTGAGACGCAGAGACACTGAGATGCAGAGACACAGGGACACTGAGACGCAGAGACGCAGAGACACTGAGATGCAGAAACGCAGAGACGCAGAGACACTGAGACTCACAATCACTGAGATGCAGAGACACTGAGACGCAGAGACACTGAGACGCAGAGACTCTGAGACACAGAGACAGTGAGACACAGAGACACTGAGACGCAGAGACACTGAGACGCAGAGACACTGAGACGCAGAGACACTGAGACGCAGAGACACTGAGACGCAGAGACACTGAGACGCAGAGACTCTGAGACGCAGAGACACTGACATGCAGAGATGCAGAGACACTGAGACTCTGATACGCAGAGACTCTGAGACTCTGAGACGCTGAGACTCCAAGACTCTGAGACGCAGAGACACTGAGACGCAGAGATACCGAGACGCAGAGACACCGAGTCGCAGAGACACTGAGACGCAGAGACGCAGAGACACTGAGACGCAGAGATGCAGAGACACTGAGACTCTGATACGCAGAGACTCTGAGACTCTGAGACTCTGAGACGCAGAGACTCTGAGACGCAGAGACGCAGAGACACTGAGACGCAGAGACGCAGAGACGCAAGGACGCAGAGACACTGAGACGCAGAGACACTGAGACCCAGAGACGCAAACACGCAGAGACACTGAGAAGCAGAGACGCAAAGACGCTGAGACGCAGAGACGCAGAGACACTGAGACGCAGAGACACTGAGACGCAGAGACACTGAGACGTAGAGACACTGAGATGCAGAGACACTGAGCTGCAGAGACACTGAGACGCAGAGACACTGGGACGCAGAGACTCTGAGACACAGAGACACTGAGACTCTGAGATGCAGAGAAACTGAGAAGCAGAGACTCAGAGACTCTGAGACGCAGTGACGCAGAGACACTGAGACGCAGAGACACTGAGACGCAGAGACACTGAGACGCGGAGACGCAAAGACGCAGAGACACTGAGACGCAGAGACACTGAGACCCAGAGACATCGAGACGCAGAGACACTTAGACGCAGAGACACTGAGACGCAAAGACTCTGAGACGTTGAGACACAGAGACACTGAGACGCAGAGGTACTGAGACGCAGAGTCACTGAGATGCAGAGACACTGAGATGCAGAGACGCAAAGACTCTGAGACGTTGAGACACAGAGACACTCAGACGCAGAGACACAGTGACGCAGCGACACTGAGACGCACAAACACTGAGACGCAGAGACTCTGAGACGCAGAGACGCAGAGACACTGAGACGCAGAGACGCAGAGACGCAGAGATACTGAGACGCAGAGACACTGAGATGCAGAGACACTGAGACGCAGAGATACTGGGACGCAGAGACACTGAGACGCAGATACTCTGAGACACTGAGACGCAGAGACGTTGAGACGCAGAGACACTGAGATGCAGAGACACTGAGAAGCAGAGACACTGAGAAGCAGAGACACTGAGACGCAGAGACACTGAAACGCAGTGACTCTGAGACGCAGACACGCAGAGACACTGAGACGCAGAGACACTGAGACGCAGAGACACTGAGACGCAGAGACACTGAAACGCAGTGACTCTGAGACGCAGACACGCAGAGACACTGAGACGCAGAGACACTGAGACGCAGAGACACTGAGACGCAGAGACACTGAGACGCAGAGATACTGGGACGCAGAGACACTGAGACGCAGATACTCTGAGACACAGAGACGCAGAGACACTGAGACGCACAGACTCTGAGACGCAGAGACACTGAGACGCAGAGACACTGAGACGCAGAGACACTGAGACACTGAGACGCAGAGACACTGAGACGCAAAGACACTGAGACGCAGAGACACAGAGACACTGAGAAGCAGAGACACTGAGATGCAGAGACTCTGAGACGCAGAGACTCAGAGACACTGAGACGCCGAGACTCTGAGACGCAGAGATACTGGGACGCAGAGACACTGAGACGCAGAGACACTGGGATGCAGAGACTCCGAGACGCAGAGACTCAGAGACACTGAGACGCCGAGACTCTGAGACGCAGAGACTCTGAGACGCAGAGACACTGAGACGCAGAGACTCTGACACACAGAGACGCAGAGACACTGAGACGCAGAGACACTGAGACGCAGAGACACTGAGACGCAGAGATACTGAGACGCAGAGACACTGGGACGCAGAGACTCTGAGACTCTGAGACGCAGAGACGCTGAGACACTGAGACGCAGAGACGCAGAGACGCAGAGTCTCTGAGACGCAGAGACACTGAGACGCAGCGACACTGAGACGCAGAGACACAGAGACACTGAGACGCAGAGACGCAGAGACGCAGAGACGCAGAGTCTCTGAGACGCAGAGACACTGAGACGCTGAGACACTGAGACGCAGAGACGCAGAGACGCAGAGTCTCTGAGACGCAGAGACACTGAGACGCAGAGACACTGAGACGCAGAGACACTGAGACGCAGAGACTCTGAGACGCAGAGACAGTGAGACACAGAGACACTGAGACACAGAGACACTGAGACGCAGGGACGCAGAGACACTGAGACGCAGAGACACTGAGACGCCGAGACACTGAGACGCAGAGACTCTGAGACGCAGAGACTCTGAGACACAGAGATTCTGAGACCGAGAGACGCTGAGACGCAGAGACGCAGAGACACTGAGACGCAGAGACGCTGAGACGCAGAGACGCTGAGACGCAGAGACGTTGAGACGCAGAGACACTGAGACGCAGAGACGCTGAGACACTGAGACGCAGAGACTCTGAGACACAGAGACGCAGAGACACTGAGACGCAGAGACACTGAGACGCAGAGACACTGAGACGCAGAGATGCAGAGACACTGAGACGCTGATACGCAGAGACTCTGAGACGCTGAGACTCTAAGACTCTGAGACGCAGAGACACTGAGACGCAGAGATACTGAGACGCAGAGACACTGAGACGCAGAGACTCTGAGACACAGAGACGCAGAGACACTGAGACGCAGAGACACTGAGACGCAGAGACACTGAGACGCAGAGCCGCAGAGACACTGAGACGCAGAGACGCAGAGACACTGACACGGAGGTACACTAAGACGCAGAGACTCTGAAATGCAGAGACACTGAGACACTGAGACGCTGAGACACTGAGACGCAGAGACACTGAGACGCAGTGACTCTGATACGAAGAGACTCTGAGACGCAGAGACTCTGATACGCAGAGACTCTGAGACTCTGAGACTCTGAGACTCAGACTCTGAGACAAAGAGACACTGAGACGCAGAGACACTGAGACGCCGAGACACTGAGACGCAGAGTCTCTGAGACACAGAGACGCAAAGACGCAGAGACACTGAGACGCAGAGACCCTGAGACGCAGAGACACTGAGACGTAGAGACGGAGAGACACTGAGACGCAGAGACGCAGAGACACTGAGACTCTGAGACGCAAAGACTCTGAGCCGCAGGGACCCAGAGAGGCTGAGACACTGAGACGCAGAGAGTCTGATACGCAGAGACTCTGAGACCCTGAGACACTGAAACTCTGAGACTCTGAGACGCAGAGACACTGAGACGCAGAGACACTGAAACGCAGAGACTCTGAGACTCTGTGACGCAGAGACGTTGAGACGCAGAGTCTCTGAGACACAGAGACGCAAACACGCAGAGACACTGAGACGCAGAGGATCTGAGACGCAGAGACGGAGAGACACAATGACGCAGAGACACTGAGACGCAGAGACGCTGAGACACAGAGACGCAAAGACGCAGAGACACTTAGACGCAGATACGCAGAAACACTGAGACGCAGAGACACAGAGGCACAGAGACGGAGAGACACTAAGACGCAGAGACTCTGAGACGCAGAGACTCTGAGACTCTGAGACGCTGAGACTCAGACTCTGAGACGCAGAGACACTGAGATGCTGAGACACTGAGACGCAGAGACTCTGAGACACAGAGACGCAAAGACGCAGAGACACTGAGACGCAGAGAAACAGAGACGGCGAGACACTAAGACGCAGAGACTCTAAGACACAGAGACACTGAGACTCAGAGACACTGAGATGCAGAGACACTGAGAAACAGAGACACTGAGACGCAGAGACACTGAGACGCTGAGACACTGAGACGCTGAGACTCTGAGACGCTGAGACTCTGAGACGCAGAGACACTGAGACGCAGAGACACTGAGACGCAGAGACTCTGATACGCAGAGACTCTGAGGCGCAGAGTCTCTGAGACGCAGAGACACAGAGACGCTGTGACAGTGAGACTCTGATACGCAGAGACCCTGAGACTCTGAGGCGCTGAGACTCTGAGACTCTGAGACGCAGAGACTCTGAGACGCAGAGACACTGAGACGCAGAGCCGCAGAGGCACTGAGCCGCAGAGACGCAGAGACACAGAGACAGAGAGACACTAAGACGCAGAGACTCTGAGACGCAGAGACACTGGGACGCCGAGACACTGAGACTCAGAGACACTGAGACGCAGAGACACTGAGAAACAGAGACACTGAGACGCAGAGACACTGAGACGCTGAGACACTGAGACGCTGAGACTCTGAGACGCAGAGACACCGAGACGCAGAGACTCTGATACGCAGAGACTCTGAGGCGCAGAGTCTCTGAGACACAGAGACGCTGTGACAGTGAGACTCTGATACGCAGAGACTCTGAGACTCTGAGACGCTGAGACTCTGAGACTCTGAGACGCAGAGACTCTGAGACGCAGAGACACTGAGACGCAGAGACACTGAGACTCTGAGACTCTGTGACGCAGAGATGTTGAGACGCAGAGACACTGAGATGCAGAGACACTGAGAAGCAGAAACGCAGAGACACTGAGACGCCGAGACTCTGAGACGCAGAGACACTGAGACGCAGAGACTCTGAGACGCAGAGACACTGAGATGCAGAGACTCCGAGACGCAGAGACTCAGAGACACTGAGACGCCGAGACTCTGAGACGCAGAGACTCTGAGACGCAGAGACACTGAGACGCAGAGACACTGAGACGCAGAGATACTGAGACGCAGAGACACTGAGACGCAGAGACACTGAGACGCAGAGATACTGAGACGCAGAGACACTGAGATGCAGAGACACTGAGACGCAGAGACACTGAGACGCACAGACTCTGAGATGCAGAGAATCTGAGAAGCAGAGACTCAGAGACTCTGAGACGCAGAGACGCTGAGACACTGTGACGCAGAGACGCAGAGACGCAGAGACCCTGAGACGCAGAGACACTGAGACGCAGAGACACTGAGACGCAGAGACACTGAGACGCAGAGACACTGAGACGCAGAGACACAGAGACACTGAGACGCAGAGACACTGAGACGGAGGGACACTAAGACGCAGAGACTCTGAGATGCAGAGACACTGAGACACTGAGACACTGAGACGCTGTGACTCTGAGATGCAGAGACACTGAGACGCAGCGACTCTGATACGAAGAGACTCTGAGACGCAGAGACTCTGAGACGCAGAGACACTGAGACGCAGAGACACTGAGACGCAGAGACACTGAGACGCAGAGACACTGAGACGCAGAGATACTGAGACGCAGAGACACTGAGATGCAGAGACACTGAGACGCAGAGACACTGAGACGCACAGACTCTGAGATGCAGAGAATCTGAGAAGCAGAGACTCAGAGACTCTGAGACGCAGAGACGCTGAGACACTGTGACGCAGAGACGCAGAGACGCAGAGACTCTGAGACGCAGAGACACTGAGACGCAGAGACACTGAGACGCAGAGACACTGAGACGCAGAGACACAGAGACACTGAGACGCAGAGACACTGATACGAAGAGACTCTGAGACGCAGAGACTCTGAGACTCAGACTCTGAGACAAAGAGACACTGAGACGCAGAGACACTGAGACGCCGAGACACTGAGACGCAGAGACACTGAGACGTAGAGACACTGAGACGCAGAGACACTGAGACGCAGAGACACTGAGACGTAGAGACACTGAGACGCAGAGACACTGAGACGCAGAGTCTCTGAGAGACAGAGACGCAAAGACGCAGAGACACTGAGACGCAGAGACCCTGAGACGCAGAGACACTGAGACGTAGAGACACTGAGACGCAGAGACACTGAGACGCAGAGACTTTGAGACGCAGAGACAGTGAGACACAGAGACACTGAGACGCAAAGACGCCGAGACACTGAGACGCAGAGACTCTGAGACACAGAGACTCTGAGACCGAGAGATGCTGAGATGCGGAGACGCAGAGACACTGAGACGCAGAGACACTGAGACGCAGAGACGCTGAGACGCAGAGACGTTGAGACGCAGAGACACTGAGACGCAGAGACACTGAGACGCAGAGACACTGAGACGCGGAGACGCAGAGACACTGAGACGCAGAGACACTGAGACGCAGAGATACTGAGACGCAGAGACACTGAGACGCAGAGACGCTGAGACACTGAGACGCAGAGACTCTGAGACACAGAGACGCAGAGACACTGAGGCGCAGAGACACTGAGACGCAGAGACACTGAGACGCAGAGATGCAGAGACACTGAAACGCTGATACGCAGAGACTCTGAGACTCTGAGACGCTGAGACGCTGAGACTCTAAGACTCTGAGACGCAGAGACACTGAGACGCAGAGATACTGAGACGTAGAGACACTGAGACTCAGAGACTCTGAGACACAGAGACGCAGAGACACTGAGACGCAGAGACACTGAGACGCAGAGACACTGAGACGCAGAGCCGCAGAGACACTGAGACGCAGAGACGCAGAGACACTGAGACGGAGGGACACTAAGACGCAGAGACTCTGAGATGCAGAGACACTGAGACACTGAGACACAGAGACACTGAGACGCTGTGACTCTGAGACGCTCAGACACTGAGACGCAGAGACACTGAGATGCAGCGACTCTGATACGAAGAGACTCTGAGACGCAGAGACTCTGATACGCAGAGACTCTGAGACTCTGAGACTCTGAGACTCAGACTCTGAGACAAAGAGACACTGAGAAGCAGAGACACTGAGACGCCGAGACACTGAGACGCAGAGTCTCTGAGACACAGAGAGGCAAAGACGCAGAGACACTGAGACGCAGAGACCCTGAGACGCAGAGACACTGAGATGTAGAGACGGAGAGACACAGTGACGCAGAGACGCAGAGACACTGAGATGCAGAGACACTGAGACGCAGAGACTCTGAAACACAGAGACGCAGACACGCAGAGACACTGAGACGCAGAGACACTGAGACACTGAGACGCAGACACGCAGAGACACTGAGACTCTGAGACGCAAAGACTCTGAGCCGCAGAGACCCAGAGAGGCTGAGACACTGAGACGCAGAGAGTCTGATACGTAGAGACTCTGAGACCCTGAGACACTGAAACTCTGAGACTCTGAGACGCAGAGACACTGAGACGCAGAGACACTGAAACGCAGAGACTCTGAGACTCTGTGACGCAGAGACGTTGAGACGCAGAGTCTCTGAGACACAGAGACGCAAACACGCAGAGACACTGAGACGCAGAGAATCTGAGACGCAGAGACGGAGAGACACAATGACGCAGAGACACTGAGACGCAGAGACGCTGAGACACAGAGACGCAAAGACGCAGAGACACTTAGACGCAGGTACGCAGAAACACTGAGATGCAGAGACACAGAGGCACAGAGACGGAGAGACACTAAGACGCAGAGACTCTGAGACGCAGAGACTCTGAGACTATGAGACGCTGAGACTCAGACTCTGAGACGCAGAGACACTGAGACGCAGAGACACTGAGACGCAGAGACTCTGAGACACAGAGACGCAAAGACGCAGAGACACTGTGACGCAGAGACACTGAGACGCAGAGACACTGAGACACAGAGACTCCGAGACACAGAGACTCCGAGACACAGAGACGCAAATACGCAGAGACACTGAGCCGCAGAGACGCAGAGACACAGAGACGGAGAGACACTAAGACGCAGAGACTCTGAGACGCAGAGACACTGGGACGCAGAGACACTGAGACTCAGAGACACTGAGATGCAGAGACACTGAGAAACAGAGACACTGAGACGCAGAGACACTGAGACGCTGAGACACTGAGACGCTGAGACTCTGAGACGCAGAGACACTGAGACGCAGAGACTCTGATACGCAGAGACTCTGAGGCGCAGAGTCTCTGAGACACAGAGACACAGAGACGCTGTGACAGTGAGACTCTGATACGCAGAGACTCTGAGACTCTGAGGCGCTGAGACTCTGAGACTCTGAGACGCAGAGACTCTGAGACGCAAAGACACTGAGACGCAGAGCCGCAGAGACACTGAGTCGCAGAGACGCAGAGACACAGAGACAGAGAGACACTAAGACGCAGAGACTCTGAGACGCAGAGACACTGGGACGCAGAGACACTGAGACTCAGAGACACTGAGACGCAGAGACACTGAGAAACAGAGACACTGAGACGCAGAGACACTGAGACGCTGAGACACTGAGACGCTGAGACTCTGAGACGCAGAGACACTGAGACGCAGAGACTCTGATACGCAGAGACTCTGAGGCGCAGAGTCTCTGAGACACAGAGACGCTGTGACAGTGAGACTCTGATACGCAGAGACTCTGAGACTCTGAGATGCAGAGACTCTGAGACGCAGAGACACTGAGAAGCAGAGACACTGAGACTCTGGGACTCTGTGAAGCAGAGACGTTGAGGCGCAGTGACACTGAGATGCAGAGACACTGAGAAGCAGAAACGCAGAGACACTGAGACGCAGAGCTGCAGAGACACTGAGACGCAGAGCTGCAGAGACACTTAGAAGCAGTGACACTGAGACGCAGAGACACTGACACGCTGAGACTCTGAGACGCTGAGACTCTGAGACGCAGAGCCGCAGAGACACTGAGACGCAGAGACGCAGAGACACTGAGACGGAGGGACACTAAGACGCAGAGACTCTGAGATGCAGAGACACTGAGACACAGAGACACTGAGACACTGAGACGCTGTGACTCTGAGACGCTGAGACTCTGATACGCAGAGACTCTGAGACTCTGAGACGCAGAATCTCTGAGACAAAGAGACACTGAGACGCCGAGACACTGAGATGCAGAGACGCACAGACGCAGAATCACTGAAACGCAGAGACAGAGAGACACAGTGACGCAGAGACGCAGAGACACTGAGACGCAGAGACGCTGCGACGCAGAGACTCTGAGACACAGAGACGCAAGGACGCAGAGACGCTGAGACGCAGAGACACTGAGACGCAGAGACACTGAGACGCAGAGACACTGAGACGCAGAGACACTGAGACACTGAGACGCAGACACGCAGAGACACTGAGACTCTGAGACGCAAAGACTCTGAGCCGCAGAGACCCAGAGACGCTGAGACACTGAGACGCAGAGAGTCTGATACGCAGAGACTCTGAGACCCTGAGACACTGAAACTCTGAGACTCTGAGACGCAAAGACACTGAGACGCAGAGACACTGAAACGCAGAGACTCTGAGACTCTGTGACGCAGAGACGTTGAGACGCAGAGTCTCTGAGACACAGAGACGCAAACACGCAGAGACACTGAGACGCAGAGAATCTGAGACGCAGAGACAGAGAGACACAATGACGCAGAGACACTGAGACGCAGAGACGCTGAGACACAGAGACGCAAAGACGCAGAGACACTTAGACGCAGATACGCAGAAACACTCAGACGCAGAGACACAGAGACACTGAGACGCAGAGATACTGAGACGCAGAGACACTGAGACGCAGAGACTCTGAGACACAGAGACGCAGAGACACTGAGACGCAGAGACACTGAGACGCAGAGACTCTGAGACACAGAGACGCAGAGACACTGAGACGCAGAGACACTGAGACGCAGATACTCTGAGACACAGAGACGCAGAGACACTGAGACGCAGAGACACTGAGACGCAGAGACTGTGAGACACAGAGACGCAGAGACTGTGAGACACAGAGAAACAGAGACTCTGAGACGCAGAGACACTGAGACGCTGAGACACTGAGACGCTGAGACTCTGAGACACAGAGACTCTGATACGCAGAGACTCTGAGGCGCAGAGTCTCTGAGACACAGAGACGCTGTGACAGTGAGACTCTGATACGCAGAGACTCTGAGACTCTGAGACGCTGAGACTCTGAGACTCTGAGATGCAGAGACTCTGAGACGCAGAGACACTGAGAAGCAGAGACACTGAGACTCTGGGACTCTGTGAAGCAGAGACGTTGAGACGCAGAGACACTGAGATGCAGAGACACTGAGAAGCAGAAACGCAGAGACACTGAGACGCAGAGCTGCAGAGACACTGAGACGCAGAGCTGCAGAGACACTTAGAAGCAGTGACACTGAGACGCAGAGACACTGACACGCTGAGACTCTGAGACGCTGAGACTCTGAGACGCAGAGCCGCAGAGACACTGAGACGCAGAGACGCAGAGACACTGAGACGGAGGGACACTAAGACGCAGAGACTCTGAGATGCAGAGACACTGAGACACTGAGACACAGAGACACTGAGACGCTGTGACTCTGAGACGCTGAGACACTGAGACGCAGAGACTCTGAGACGCAGAGACACAGAGACGCTGTGACAGTGAGACTCTGATACGCAGAGACTCTGAGACTCTGAGACGCAGAATCTCTGAGACAAAGAGACACTGAGACGCAGAGACACTGAGACGCCGAGACACTGAGACGCAGAGTCTCTGAGACACAGAGACGCAAAGACGCAGAGACACTGAGACGCAGAGACCCTGAGAAGCAGAGACGCACAGACGCAGAAACACTGAAACGCAGAGACGGAGAGATACAGTGATGCAGAGACGCAGAGACACTGAGACGCAGAGACACTGAGACGCAGAGACGCTGCGACGCAGAGACACTGAGACGCCGAGACACTGAGACGCAGAGTCTCTGAGACACAGAGACGCACAGACGCAGAAACACTGAAACGCAGAGACGGAGAGATACAGTGATGCAGAGACGCAGAGACACTGAGACGCAGAGACACTGAGACACAGAGACGCAAAGACGCAGAGACGCTGAGACGCAGAGACACTGAGACGCAGAGACACTGAGACGCAGAGACACTGAGACGCAGAGACACTGAGACACTGAGACGCAGACACGCAGAGACACTGAGACTCTGAGACGCAAAGACTCTGAGCCGCAGAGACCCAGAGACGCTGAGACACTGAGACGCAGAGAGTCTGATACGCAGAGACTCTGAGACCCTGAGACACTGAAACTCTGAGACTCTGAGACGCAGAGACACTGAGACGCAGAGACACTGAGACGCAGAGACACTGAAACGCAGAGACTCTGAGACTCTGTGACGCAGAGACGTTGAGACGCAGATTCTCTGAGACACAGAGACGCAAACACGCAGAGACACTGAGACGCAGAGAATCTGAGACGCAGAGACGGAGAGACACAATGACGCAGAGACACTGAGACGCAGAGACTCTGAGACACAGAGACGCAGAGACACTGAGACGCAGAGACACTGAGACGCAGAGACTCTGAGACACAGAGACACTGAGACGCAGAGACTCTGAGACACAGAGACGCAGAGACACTGAGACGCAGAGACACTGAGACGCAGAGACACTGAGACGCAGAGACACTGAGACGCAGAGACTCTGAGACACAAAGACGCAGAGACACAGAGACGCAGAGACACTGAGACGCAGAGACACTGAGACGCAGAGACACTGAGACGCAGAGACTCTGAGACACAGAGACGCAGAGACACTGAGACGCAGAGACTCTGAGACGCAGAGACAGTGAGACACAGAGACACTGAGACGCAGAGACACTGAGACGCAGAGACACTGAGACGCAGAGACACAGAGACACTGAGACTCAGAGACGCAGAGACACTGAGATGCAGAGACGCAGAGACACTGAGACTCACAATCACTGAGATGCAGAGACACTGAGACGCAGAGACACTGAGACGCAGAGACTCTGAGACGCAGAGACAGTGAGACACAGAGACACTGAGACGCAGAGGCACTGAGACGCAGAGACACTGAGACGCAGAGACACTGAGATGCAGAGACTCTGAGACGCAGAGACTCAGAGACACTGAGACGCCGAGACTCTGAGACGCAGAGACTCTGAGACGCAGAGACTCTGAGACGCAGAGACACTGAGATGCAGAGACTCCGAGACGCAGAGACTCAGAGACACTGAGACGCCGAGACTCTGAGACGCAGAGACTCTGAGACGCAGAGACACTGAGATGCAGAGACTCTGACACACAGAGACGCAGAGACACTGAGACGCAGAGACACTGAGACGCAGAGACACTGAGACGCAGAGACACTGAGATGCAGAGATACTGAGACGCAGAGACACTGGGACGCAGAGACTCTGAGACACAGAGACGCAGAGACACTGAGACGCAGAGACACTGAGACGCACAGACTCTGAGATGCAGAGACTCAGAGACTCTGAGACGCAGAGACGCTGAGACACTGAGACGCAGAGACGCAGAGACGCAGAGACTCTGAGACGCAGAGACACTGAGACGCAGAGACACTGAGACGCAGAGACTCTGAGACGCAGAGACAGTGAGACACAGAGACACTGAGACACAGAGACACTGAGACGCAGGGACGCAGAGACACTGAGACGCAGAGACACTGAGACGCAGAGACACTGAGACGCAGAGACGCTGAGATGCAGAGACGCTGAGACACTGAGACGCAGAGACTCTGAGACACAGAGACGCAGAGACACTGAGACGCAGAGACACTGAGACGCAGAGACACTGAGACGCACAGATGCAGAGACACTGAGACGCTGATACGCAGAGACTCTAAGACTCTGAGACGCCGAGACTCTAACACTCTGAGACGCAGAGACACTGAGACGCAGAGATACTGAGACGCAGAGACACTGAGACGCAGAGACTCTGAGACACAGAGACGCAGAGACACTGAGACGCAGAGACACTGAGACGCAGAGACACTGAGACGCAGAGCCGCAGAGACACTGA
This sequence comes from Carcharhinus amblyrhynchos, assembly GCF_965287045.1. NCBI lineage: Eukaryota > Metazoa > Chordata > Chondrichthyes > Carcharhiniformes > Carcharhinidae > Carcharhinus > Carcharhinus amblyrhynchos. The sequence continues at coordinate 18,742 of NW_027651085.1, forward strand.
GACGCAGAGACGCAGAGACACTGAGACGGAGGGACACTAAGACGCAGAGACTCTGAGATGCAGAGACACTGAGACACTGAGACACAGAGACACTGAGACGCTGTGACTCTGAGACGCTGAGACACTGAGACGCAGAGACACTGAGACGCTGTGACTCTGAGACGCTGAGACACTGAGACGCAGAGACACTGAGACGCAGCGACTCTGATACGAAGACACTCTGAGACGCAGAGACTCTGATACGCAGAGACTCTGAGACTCTGAGACTCTGAGACTCAGACTCTGAGACAAAGAGACACTGAGACGCAGAGACACTGAGACGCCGAGACACTGAGACGCAGAGTCTCTGAAACACAGAGACGCAGAGACGCAGAGACACTGAGACGCAGAGACCCTGAGACGCAGAGACACTGAGACGCAGAGACGGAGAGACACAGTGACGCAGAGACGCAGAGACACTGAGATGCAGAGACGCTGCGACGCAGAGACTCTGAGACACAGAGACGCAAAGACGCAGAGACGCAGAGACGCTGAGACGCAGAGACACTGAGACGCAGAGACACTGAGACGCAGAGACACTGAGACGCAGAGACACTGAGACACTGAGACGCAGACACGCAGAGACACTGAGATGCGGAGAATCTGAGACGCAGAGACGGAGAGACACAATGACGCAGAGACACTGAGACGCAGAGACGCTGAGACACAGAGACGCAAAGACGCAGTGACACTTAGACGCAGATACGCAGAAATACTGAGACGCAGAGACACAGAGGCACAGAGACGGAGTGACTCTAAGACGCAGAGACTCTGAGACGCAGAGACTCTGAGACTCTGAGAGGCTGAGACTCAGACTCTGAGACGCAGAGACACTGAGACGCAGAGACACTGAGACGCAGAGACTCTGAGACGCAAAGACGCAGAGACACTGTGACGCAGAGACACTGAGACGCAGAGACACTGAGACACAGAGACTCCGAGACACAGAGACTCCGAGACACAGAGACGCAAATACGCAGAGACACTGAGCCGCAGAGACGCAGAGACACAGAGACGGAGAGACACTAAGACGCAGAGACTCTGAGACGCAGAGACACTGGGACGCAGAGACACTGAGACTCAGAGACACTGAGATGCAGAGACACTGAGAAACAGAGACACTGAGACGCAGAGACACTGAGACGCTGAGACACTGAGACGCTGAGACTCTGAGACGCAGAGACACTGAGACGCTGAGACTCTGAGACGCAGAGACACCGAGACGCAGAGACTCTGATACGCAGAGACTCTGAGGCGCAGAGTCTCTGAGACACAGAGACGCTGTGACAGTGAGACTCTGATACGCAGAGACTCTGAGACTCTGAGACGCTGAGACTCTGAGACTCTGAGACGCAGAGACTCTGAGACGCAGAGACACTGAGACGCAGAGACACTGAGACTCTGAGACTCTGTGACGCAGAGACGTTGAGACGCAGAGACACTGAGATGCAGAGACACTGAGAAGCAGAAACGCAGAGACACTGAGACGCCGAGACTCTGAGACGCAGAGACACTGAGACGCAGAGACTCTGAGACGCAGAGACACTGAGATGCAGAGACTCCGAGACGCAGAGACTCAGAGACACTGAGACGCCGAGACTCTGAGACGCAGAGACTCTGAGACGCAGAGACACTGAGACGCAGAGACACTGAGACGCAGAGATACTGAGACGCAGAGACACTGAGACGCAGAGACACTGAGACGCAGAGATACTGAGACGCAGAGACACTGAGATGCAGAGACACTGAGACGCAGAGACACTGAGACGCACAGACTCTGAGATGCAGAGAATCTGAGAAGCAGAGACTCAGAGACTCTGAGACGCAGAGACGCTGAGACACTGTGACGCAGAGACGCAGAGACGCAGAGACTCTGAGACGCAGAGACACTGAGACGCAGAGACACTGAGACGCAGAGACACTGAGACGCAGAGACACAGAGACACTGAGACGCAGAGACACTGATACGAAGAGACTCTGAGACGCAGAGACTCTGAGACTCAGACTCTGAGACAAAGAGACACTGAGACGCAGAGACACTGAGACGCCGAGACACTGAGACGCAGAGACACTGAGACGTAGAGACACTGAGACGCAGAGACACTGAGACGCAGAGACACTGAGACGTAGAGACACTGAGACGCAGAGACACTGAGACGCAGAGTCTCTGAGAGACAGAGACGCAAAGACGCAGAGACACTGAGACGCAGAGACCCTGAGACGCAGAGACACTGAGACGTAGAGACACTGAGACGCAGAGACACTGAGACGCAGAGACTTTGAGACGCAGAGACAGTGAGACACAGAGACACTGAGACGCAAAGACGCCGAGACACTGAGACGCAGAGACTCTGAGACACAGAGACTCTGAGACCGAGAGATGCTGAGACGCGGAGACGCAGAGACACTGAGACGCAGAGACACTGAGACGCAGAGACGCTGAGACGCAGAGACGTTGAGACGCAGAGACACTGAGACGCAGAGACACTGAGACGCAGAGACACTGAGACGCGGAGACGCAGAGACACTGAGACGCAGAGACACTGAGACGCAGAGATACTGAGACGCAGAGACACTGAGACGCAGAGACGCTGAGACACTGAGACGCAGAGACTCTGAGACACAGAGACGCAGAGACACTGAGACGCAGAGACACTGAGACGCAGAGACACTGAGACGCAGAGATGCAGAGACACTGAAACGCTGATACGCAGAGACTCTGAGACTCTGAGACGCTGAGACGCTGAGACTCTAAGACTCTGAGACGCAGAGACACTGAGACGCAGAGATACTGAGACGTAGAGACACTGAGACTCAGAGACTCTGAGACACAGAGACGCAGAGACACTGAGACGCAGAGACACTGAGACGCAGAGACACTGAGACGCAGAGCCGCAGAGACACTGAGACGCAGAGACGCAGAGACACTGAGACGGAGGGACACTAAGACGCAGAGACTCTGAGATGCAGAGACACTGAGACACTGAGACACAGAGACACTGAGACGCTGTGACTCTGAGACGCTCAGACACTGAGACGCAGAGACACTGAGACGCAGCGACTCTGATACGAAGAGACTCTGAGACGCAGAGACTCTGATACGCAGAGACTCTGAGACTCTGAGACTCTGAGACTCAGACTCTGAGACAAAGAGACACTGAGAAGCAGAGACACTGAGACGCCGAGACACTGAGACGCAGAGTCTCTGAGACACAGAGAGGCAAAGACGCAGAGACACTGAGACGCAGAGACCCTGAGACGCAGAGACACTGAGATGTAGAGACGGAGAGACACAGTGACGCAGAGACGCAGAGACACTGAGATGCAGAGACACTGAGACGCAGAGACTCTGAAACACAGAGACGCAGACACGCAGAGACACTGAGACGCAGAGACACTGAGACACTGAGACGCAGACACGCAGAGACACTGAGACTCTGAGACGCAAAGACTCTGAGCCGCAGAGACCCAGAGAGGCTGAGACACTGAGACGCAGAGAGTCTGATACGTAGAGACTCTGAGACCCTGAGACACTGAAACTCTGAGACTCTGAGACGCAGAGACACTGAGACGCAGAGACACTGAAACGCAGAGACTCTGAGACTCTGTGACGCAGAGACGTTGAGACGCAGAGTCTCTGAGACACAGAGACGCAAACACGCAGAGACACTGAGACGCAGAGAATCTGAGACGCAGAGACGGAGAGACACAATGACGCAGAGACACTGAGACGCAGAGACGCTGAGACACAGAGACGCAAAGACGCAGAGACACTTAGACGCAGGTACGCAGAAACACTGAGATGCAGAGACACAGAGGCACAGAGACGGAGAGACACTAAGACGCAGAGACTCTGAGACGCAGAGACTCTGAGACTATGAGACGCTGAGACTCAGACTCTGAGACGCAGAGACACTGAGACGCAGAGACACTGAGACGCAGAGACTCTGAGACACAGAGACGCAAAGACGCAGAGACACTGTGACGCAGAGACACTGAGACGCAGAGACACTGAGACACAGAGACTCCGAGACACAGAGACTCCGAGACACAGAGACGCAAATACGCAGAGACACTGAGCCGCAGAGACGCAGAGACACAGAGACGGAGAGACACTAAGACGCAGAGACTCTGAGACGCAGAGACACTGGGACGCAGAGACACTGAGACTCAGAGACACTGAGATGCAGAGACACTGAGAAACAGAGACACTGAGACGCAGAGACACTGAGACGCTGAGACACTGAGACGCTGAGACTCTGAGACGCAGAGACACTGAGACGCAGAGACTCTGATACGCAGAGACTCTGAGGCGCAGAGTCTCTGAGACACAGAGACACAGAGACGCTGTGACAGTGAGACTCTGATACGCAGAGACTCTGAGACTCTGAGGCGCTGAGACTCTGAGACTCTGAGACGCAGAGACTCTGAGACGCAAAGACACTGAGACGCAGAGCCGCAGAGACACTGAGTCGCAGAGACGCAGAGACACAGAGACAGAGAGACACTAAGACGCAGAGACTCTGAGACGCAGAGACACTGGGACGCAGAGACACTGAGACTCAGAGACACTGAGACGCAGAGACACTGAGAAACAGAGACACTGAGACGCAGAGACACTGAGACGCTGAGACACTGAGACGCTGAGACTCTGAGACGCAGAGACACTGAGACGCAGAGACTCTGATACGCAGAGACTCTGAGGCGCAGAGTCTCTGAGACACAGAGACGCTGTGACAGTGAGACTCTGATACGCAGAGACTCTGAGACTCTGAGACGCTGAGACTCTGAGACTCTGAGATGCAGAGACTCTGAGACGCAGAGACACTGAGAAGCAGAGACACTGAGACTCTGGGACTCTGTGAAGCAGAGACGTTGAGGCGCAGTGACACTGAGATGCAGAGACACTGAGAAGCAGAAACGCAGAGACACTGAGACGCAGAGCTGCAGAGACACTGAGACGCAGAGCTGCAGAGACACTTAGAAGCAGTGACACTGAGACGCAGAGACACTGACACGCTGAGACTCTGAGACGCTGAGACTCTGAGACGCAGAGCCGCAGAGACACTGAGACGCAGAGACGCAGAGACACTGAGACGGAGGGACACTAAGACGCAGAGACTCTGAGATGCAGAGACACTGAGACACAGAGACACTGAGACACTGAGACGCTGTGACTCTGAGACGCTGAGACTCTGATACGCAGAGACTCTGAGACGCAGAATCTCTGAGACAAAGAGACACTGAGACGCCGAGACACTGAGATGCAGAGACGCACAGACGCAGAATCACTGAAACGCAGAGACAGAGAGACACAGTGACGCAGAGACGCAGAGACACTGAGACGCAGAGACGCTGCGACGCAGAGACTCTGAGACACAGAGACGCAAAGACGCAGAGACGCTGAGACGCAGAGACACTGAGACGCAGAGACACTGAGACGCAGAGACACTGAGACGCAGAGACACTGAGACACTGAGACGCAGACACGCAGAGACACTGAGACTCTGAGACGCAAAGACGCAGAGACGCTGAGACACTGAGACGCAGAGAGTCTGATACGCAGAGACTCTGAGACCCTGAGACACTGAAACTCTGAGACTCTGAGACGCAGAGACACTGAGACGCAGAGACACTGAAACGCAGAGACTCTGAGACTCTGTGACGCAGAGACGTTGAGACGCAGATTCTCTGAGACACAGAGACGCAAACACGCAGAGACACTGAGACGCAGAGAATCTGAGACTCTGAGACGCAGAATCTCTGAGACAAAGAGACACTGAGACGCCGAGACACTGAGATGCAGAGACGCACAGACGCAGAATCACTGAAACGCAGAGACAGAGAGACACAGTGACGCAGAGACGCAGAGACACTGAGACGCAGAGACGCTGCGACGCAGAGACTCTGAGACACAGAGACGCAAAGACGCAGAGACGCTGAGACGCAGAGACACTGAGACGCAGAGACACTGAGACGCAGAGACACTGAGACGCAGAGACACTGAGACACTGAGACGCAGACACGCAGAGACACTGAGACTCTGAGACGCAAAGACTCTGAGCCGCAGAGACCCAGAGACGCTGAGACACTGAGACGCAGA
>NW_027651086.1:0-24868 GCF_965287045.1 Carcharhinus amblyrhynchos
AGAGAAGAGAAAGAGAGAACAGGAGAAAGGGTTTAGGGTCCATTGGGATAGTGTACAATGGGAGTGAACGGGAAGGGGATTGGGATTGTGTACAGTGGGAGTGAACGGGAAGGGGTTTGGGATTGGGATTGTGTACAGTGGGAGTGAACGGGAAGGGGTTTGGGATTGTGTACAGTGGGAGTGAATGGGAAGGGGTTTGGGATTGGGATTGTGTACAGTGGGAGTGAATGGGAAGGGGTTTGGGATTGGGATTGTGTACAGTGGGAGTGAACGGGAAGGGATTTGGGATTGGGATTGTGTACAGTGGGAGTGAACAGGAAGGGGTTTTGGATTGGGATTGTGTACAGTGGGAGTGAACGGGAAGGGGATTGGGATTGTGTACAGTGGGAGTGAACGGGAAGGGGTTTGGGATTGGGATTGTGTACAGTGGGAGTGAACGGGAAGGGGATTGGGATTGTGTACAGTGGGAGTGAACGGGAAGGGGTTTGGGATTGGGATTGTGTACAGTGGGAGTGAACGGGAAGGGGTTTGGGATTGGGATTGTGTACAGTGGGAGTGAACGGGAAGGGGATTGGGATTGTGTACAGTGGGAGTGAATGGGAAGGGGTTTGGGATTGGGATTGTGTACAGTGGGAGTGAATGGGAAGGGGTTTGGGATTGGGATTGTGTACAGTGGGAGTGAACGGGAAGGGATTTGGGATTGGGATTGTGTACAGTGGGAGTGAACAGGAAGGGGTTTTGGATTGGGATTGTGTACAGTGGGAGTGAACGGGAAGGGATTTGGGATTGGGATTGGGATTGTGTACAGTGGGAGTGAACAGGAAGGGGTTTGGGATTGGGATTGTGTACAGTGGGAGTGAACGGGAAAGGGTTTGGGATTGGGATTGTGTACAGTGGGAGTGAACGGGAAGGGGTTTGGGATTGGGATTGTGTACAGTGGGAGTGAACGGGAAGGGGTTTGGGATTGGGATTGTGTACAGTGGGAGTGAATGGGAAGGGGTTTGGGATTGGGATTGTGTACAGTGGGAGTGAACGGGAAGGGGTTTGGGATTGGGATTGTGTACAGTGGGAGTGAATGGGAAGGGGTTTGGGATTGGGATTGTGTACAGTGGGAGTGAATGGGAAGGGGTTTCGGATTGGGATTGTGTACAGTGGGAGTGAATGGGAAGGGGTTTGGGATTGGGATTGTGTACAGTGGGAGTGAATGGGAAGGGGTTTGGGATTGGGATTGTGTACAGTGGGATATTTTGAGTTGATTCAGTGCGAGGCTGGTTTCTGTAGGGATTATGGGTCTTTCTAACTCAGGCTTCGGGGTGAGGGTTTCAGGATGTGGGTATCAGGGTGTGGTTTCAGGGTGTGGGGTTCAGGGTGTGGGTATCAGGGTATGGGTTTCAGGGTGTGGGTTTCAGGTGTGGGTTTCAGGGTGTGGGTATCGGTGTGGGTATCAGGGTGTGGGTTTCAGGGTGTGGGTTTCAGGGTGTGGGTATCAGGGTGAGGTTTCAGGGTGTGGTTTCAGGGTGTGGGGTTCAGGGTGTGGGTATCAGGGTATGGGTTTCAGGGTGTGGGTTTCAGGGTGTGGGTTTCAGGGTGTGGGTATCGGTGTGGGTATCAGGGTGTGGGTTTCAGGGTGTGGGTTTCAGGGTGTGGGTATCAGGGTGTGGGTATCAGGGTGTGGTTTCAGGGTGTGGGTATCAGGGTGAGGTTTCAGGGTGTGGGTATCAGGGTGAGGTTTCAGGGTGTGGGTATCAGGGTGTGGGTATCAGGGTGTGGGTATCAGGGTGTGGGTATCAGGGTGTGGTTTCAGGGTGTGGGTATCAGGGTGAGGTTTCAGGGTGTGGTTTCAGGGTGTGGGTATCAGGGTGTGGTTTCAGGGTGTGGGTATCAGGGTGAGGTTTCAGGGTGAGGTTTCAGGGTGTGGGTTTCAGGGTGTGGGTATCAGGGTGAGGTTTCAGGGTGAGGTTTCAGGGTGTGGGTATCAGGGTGTGGGTATCAGGGTGTGGGTATCAGGGTGAGGTTTCAGGGTGTGGGTTTCAGGGTGTGGGTATCAGGGTGAGGTTTCAGGGTGTGGGTATCAGGGTGTGGGTATCAGGGTGTGGGTATCAGGGTGTGGGTATCAGGGTGAGGTTTCAGGGTGTGGGTATCAGGGTGTGGGTATCAGGGTGAGGTTTCAGGGTGTGGGTATCAGGGTGTGGGTATCAGGGTGAGGTTTCAGGGTGTGGGTATCAGGGTGTGGGTATCAGGGTGTGGGTATCAGGGTGAGGTTTCAGGGTGTGGGTATCAGGGTGTGGGTATCAGGGTATGGGTTTCAGGGTATGGGGTTTCAGGGTGTGGGTATCAGGGTGTGGGTATCAGGGTGTGGGTATCAGGGTGTGGGTATCAGGGTGTGGGTATCAGGGTGTGGGTATCAGGGTGTGGGTTTCAGGGTGTGGGTTTCAGGGTGTGGGTTTCAGGGTGTGGGTATCGGTGTGGGTATCAGGGTGTGGGTATCAGGGTGTGGGTATCAGGGTGTGGGTATCAGGGTGTGGGTATCAGGGTGTGGGTATCAGGGTGTCGGTTTCAGGGTATGGGTTTCAGGGTGTGGGTATCAGGGTGTGGGTATCAGGGTGTGGGTATCAGGGTGTGGGTTTCAGGGTATGGGTTTCAGGGTATGGGTTTCAGGGTGTGGGTATCAGGGTGTGGGTATCAGGGTGTGGTTTCAGGGTGTGGGTATCAGGGTGTGGGTATCAGGGTGAGGTTTCAGGGTGTGGGTATCAGGGTGTGGGTATCAGGGTATGGGTTTCAGGGTATGGGTTTCAGGGTGTGGGTATCAGGGTGTGGGTATCAGGGTGTGGGTATCAGGGTGTGGGTATCAGGGTGTGGGTATCAGGGTGTGGGTATCAGGGTGTGGGTATCAGGGTGTGGGTATCAGGGTGTGGGTTTCAGGGTGTGGGTTTCAGGGTGTGGGTATCAGGGTGAGGTATCAGGGTGAGGTTTCAGGGTGTGGATTTCAGGGTGTGGTTTCAGGGTGTGGGTTTCAGGGTGTGGTTTCAGGGTATGGGTTTCAGGGTGTGGGTATCAGGGTGAGGTTTCAGGGTGAGGTTTCAGGGTGTGGGTTTCAGGGTGTGGTTTCAGGGTGTGGGTATCAGGGTGTGGTTTCAGGGTGTGGGTATCAGGGTGAGGTTTCAGGGTGTGGGTTTCAGGGTGTGGTTTCAGGGTATGGGTTTCAGGGTGTGGGTATCAGGGTGTGGGTTTCAGGGTGTGGGTATCAGGGTGTGGGTATCAGGGTGTGGGTTTCAGGGTGTGGTTTCAGGGTGTGGTTTCAGGGTATGGGTTTCAGGGTGTGGGTTTCAGGGTGTGGGTATCAGGGTGTGGGTATCAGGGTGTGGGTATCAGGGTGAGGTTTCAGGGTGAGGTTTCAGGGTGTGGGTTTCAGGGTGTGGTTTCAGGGTGTGGGTATCAGGGTGTGGTTTCAGGGTGTGGGTATCAGGGTGAGGTTTCAGGGTGTGGGTTTCAGGGTGTGGTTTCAGGGTGTGGGTATCAGGGTGAGGTTTCAGGGTGTGGGTATCAGGGTGTGGTTTCAGGGTGTGGGTATCAGGGTGTGGTTTCAGGGTGTGGGTATCAGGGTGTGGTTTCAGGGTGTGGGTTTCAGGGTGTGGGTTTCAGGGTGTGGGTTTCAGGTGTGGTTTCAGGGTGTGGGTATCAGGGTGAGGTTTCAGGGTGTGGGTATCAGGGTGAGGTTTCAGGGTGTGGGTTTCAGGGTGTGGTTTCAGGGTGTGGGTATCAGGGTGTGGGTTTTCAGGGTGTGGGTATCAGGGTGTGGTTTCAGGGTGTGGGTATCAGGGTGAGGTTTCAGGGTGTGGGTTTCAGGGTGTGGGTATCAGGGTGTGGGTATCAGGGTGTGGTTTCAGGGTGTGGGTATCAGGGTGAGGTTTCAGGGTGTGGGTATCAGGGTGTGGTTTCAGGGTGTGGGTATCAGGGTGTGGGTTTTCAGGGTGCGGTTATCAGGGTGTGGTTTCAGGGTGTGGGTATCAGGGTGTGGGTTTCAGGGTGTGGATTTCAGGGTGTGGGTTTCAGGGTATGGGTTTCAGGGTGTGGATTTCAGGGTGTGGGGTTCAGGGTGTGGGTTTCAGGGTGTGGGTTTCAGGGTGTGGATTTCAGGGTGTGGGGTTCAGGGTGTGGGTTTCAGGGTGTGGGTATCGGTGTGGGTATCAGGGTGTGGGGTATCAGGGTGTGGGTATCAGGGTGTGGGTTTCAGGGTGTGGATTTCAGGGTGTGGGTTTCAGGGTGTGGGTATCGGTGTGGGGTATCAGGGTGTGGGGTATCAGGGTGTGGGTTTCAGGGTGTGGGTTTCAGGGTGTGGGTTTCAGGATGTGGGTATCAGGGTGTGGGTATCGGTGTGGGTATCAGGGTGTGGGTATCGGTGTGGGTATCAGGGTGTGGGTATCGGTGTGGGTATCAGGGTGTGGGGTATCAGGGTGTGGGTTTCAGGGTGTGGGTATCAGTCAGACATCTCACTGCTTCTGATGGGAGGTTTGTTGAATTCTCCCCTCACTGTAGCTATGAAGCAGGGCTGAATAATGAAGCAGTTTGGATCTCGAGAGCCAAGTACAGCAAATGACAGTGTATATTTATACCCTTAAACTACACAAACACTCTTTGTTAGGCATTCACTTCGAAGGCAAGGCTGGTAAACTGTCTCCAGCAATACCCTTCCAAATGATGGCACTCCCTCCAGTTCATTCACAGAATCAGGTGGGCATTTCCGAGATTCATCTATTGCTGCTGTGAACTCCATAATCCAGACCGACACTCCCCCCAGTCCCAGTACCAGTACTGAGGGAGTGCTGCACTGTCGGGGGTAGATGTATATACTCTAGGATTTGAGCTCCATAATCCAGGGGGATGTGTGCACTGAGGGAGTTGGGGGGAGGGTAGGGCGGCAGTTCAAATTCACAGTTTACAATGTGACAGGAATACACACAGGCAAAGTCCTTCACTGGCTACAAGGTGCATCAGGATGCCCTGAGGGGGAAGGGAGAAGACTGAGGTCAGGAAAATGTAAGATTGGCACGTTGGTCCCCGTGCTGTGTGGAGATCTGAAAGGTTGGAAAATTCTCAGTCGCTGCCTGGCCGGTCCCTCCCCCTCATTCAGGATCTTTCTTTATTCTGCCCACAGGCAAATTCTCAATCTCACGCTCCTACGATGATTGGTGGTCGTACAAAGAGGCTCTGGGAGGAGACTTCGTGCCAAGTAGGTCAATCGAGCCACTTGCTTCCACTGCCTCGCCTGGCAGATTAACCCTGTATCTAACCCCATGCTGTACCTGTCCCGGGAGTGTTTGATGGGGGGACAGTGTAGAGGGAGCTTTACTCTGTATCTAACCCCGTGCTGTACCTGTCCTGGGAGTGTTTGATGGGGACAGTGTAAAGGGAGCTTTACTCTGTATCTAACCCCGTGCTGTACCTGTCCTGGGAGTGTTTGATGGGGACAGTGTAGAGGGAGCTTTACTCTGTATCTAACCCCGTGCTGTACCTGTCCTGGGAGTGTTTGATGGGGGGACAGTGTAGAGGGAGCTTTACTCTGTATCTAACCCCGTGCTGTCCCTGTCCTGGGAGTGTTTGATGGGGACAGTGTAAAGGGAGCTTTACTCTGTATCTAACCCCGTGCTGTCCCTGTCCTGGGAGTGTTTGATGGGGACAGTGTAGAGGGAGCTTTACTCTGTATCTAACCCCGTGCTGTACCTGTCCTGGGAGTGTTTGATGGGGGGACAGTGTAGAGGGAGCTTTACTCTGTAACTAACCCCGTGCTGTACCTGTCCTGGGAGTGTTTGATGGGGGACAGTGTAGAGGGAGCTTTACTCTGTATCTAACCCCGTGCTGTACCTGTCCTGGGAGTGTTTGATGGGGACAGTGTAGAGGGAGCTTTACTCTGTATCTAACCCCGTGCTGTACCTGTCCTGGGAGTGTTTGATGGGGGACAGTGTCGAGGGAGCTTTACTCTGTATCTAACCCCGTGCTGTACCTGTCCTGGGAGTGTTTGATGGGGGACAGTGTAGAGGGAGCTTTACTCTGTATCTAACCCCGTGCTGTACCTGTCCTGGGAGTGTTTGATGGGGGGACAGTGTAGAGGGAGCTTTACTCTGTATCTAACCCTGTGCTGTACCTGTCCTGGGAGTGTTTGATGGGGACAGTGTAGAGGGAGCTTTACTCTGTATCTAACCCCATGCTGTACCTGTCCTGGGAGTGTTTGATGGGGGACAGTGTAGAGGGAGCTTTACTCTGTATCTAACCCCGTGCTGTATCTGTCCTGGGAGTGTTTGATGGGGGGACAGTGTAGAGGGAGCTTTACTCTGTATCTAACCCCGTGCTGTACCTGTCCTGGGAGTGTTTGATGGGGACAGTGTAGAGGGAGCTTTACTCTGTATCTAACCCCGTGCTGTACCTGTCCTGGGAGTGTTTGATGGGGACAGTGTAGAGGGAGCTTTACTCTGTATCTAACCCCGTGCTGTACCTGTCCTGGGAGTGTTTGATGGGGACAGTGTAGAGGGAGCTTTACTCTGTATCTAACCCCGTGCTGTACCTGTCCTGGGAGTGTTTGATGGGGGACAGTGTAGAGGGAGCTTTACTCTGTATCTAACCCCGTGCTGTACCTGTCCTGGGAGTGTTTGATGGGGACAGTGTCGAGGGAGCTTTACTCTGTATCTAACCCCATGCTGTACCTGTCCTGGGAGTGTTTGATGGGGGACAGTGTAGAGGGAGCTTTACTCTGTATCTAACCCCATGCTGTACCTGTCCTGGGAGTGTTTGATGGGGACAGTGTAGAGGGAGCTTTACTCTGTATCTAACCCCGTGCTGTACCTGTCCTGGGAGTGTTTGATGGGGACAGTGTAGAGGGAGCTTTACTCTGTATCTAACCCCGTGCTGTACCTGTCCTGGGAGTGTTTGATGGGGACAGTGTAGAGGGAGCTTTACTCTGTACCTAACCCCATGCTGTCTGTTCTTTCTCTATAGGTCCCCCGTTTTGGGGTCTGGTGAACACTGCCTGGAGGTTGTGCTCGATTGGAAAGAGACAGTCACCTGTTGATGTCAATGTCAGTTCTGTCATCTTCGACCCCTTCCTCACACCACTGAAACTCAGCACTGTGGGAAATAAGGTATGTGGAGGAGAGAGAGTGAATCGCAAGCTAACTCAGACACTGTCTGGAGGGATTGGTGCCTGCCCCTCTCTGTCTTTCTTTCTCTCTCTCTCTCTGCCTCCGACTCTCTCTCTCTCTCTGCCTCCGACTCTCTCTCTGTCTCTCTCACTCTTTCTGTCTCTTCCTCTCTCTCTGTCTCCCTGTCTCTCTTTCTCTCTCCCTCTGTCATTCTCTCTCTCTGTCTCTCTCTTTCTATCTCTCTCTCCCTATCTCTCTTTCTCTCTCCCTCTCTCTCTCTCTCTCAGTCTCTCCCTCCCTCTCTCTCTCTCTCTCAGTCTCTCCCTCCCTCCCCTCTGCTCTCTCACACACTGATACAGTTGTCTTCCTCTTGAGCTGATCCCTGTCACTCTTTGGGAGCTGACAGCAGATTGGACACAGGGAATGTTTCTGAATTTTCCCACGCACCATCCGTGTGTCAACCTGACCTCCCTCTCCATCTCTCTCGTTCTCTATCTCTGTGTTTCTCTCTATGCATCTCTCCAGCACGCTCTCTCACTCTAACTCCCTCTCTTTGTCTTACTTTCTCTTCCTATCTCTATCTGTCTGCTTCTGTCTGTTTGTCACTCTCTCTCTCTCTCATATCATGGGACCAGATCAGAAACTCTAATTGTTAGATTAGACTCCAATAATTTTCTGTCCTGGTATTAGTGTCAGGACAGCATGTTTTACTCCAGGTGTAATTTTAACCCAGGAGCTTCTATAACACAAACACATTTGTACCATCACAAATAAATTCACTTAACTTCTAACAATTAAACAACTCTTTAAAGAGGAGAAAATTCTCAGTTCTAACTTATCACTATTTCAGTTCCAATCAAACAACAGCTCTCTTACAGAATCTAAAAAGTGTTTGCAAAGTCCAGGCATACTTGTTTTCACCTTTATGAATTGTCTTTGTGCTTTGAGGAAACTTGTGAAGAGAGGAAGAAAGATGACAAGAGACAGAGAGAGACAGAAGGAGAGATAGAGATACACAGAGAGACTTAGAAAGAGAGACAGAGGGAGGAACAGAGAGACAGAGGGAGAAACAGAGAAAGACAGAGAGAGGATCAGAGAGAGACAGTGAAAGAAACAGAAAGGCAGAGAGAGGAACAGCAAGAAAGAGAAACAGAGAGAGGCAGAGACAGAGAACCTCTTCTTTCCACCAGATCCAGGCAGCAACTGCTCTTTATTCTAAAATGAAAATGAAACTTTGGCTACAAGCTTCTCTACTCCCATTAACCGATTTTTTTTTTACCTATTACTTAAAATTTAAAACACCCCATTAAACATTCTGCTAAATAAACGTGAACCTGGCTAAAATGAGCAATTATCCTGCTTTCTCAACACTTCCTGTATTCCTTCGAAACAAATTCACTCTGTAGAAAAATACTGTCTTTTAAAGCGATCCCTCCTTAAACAGCAAATATACTAATAATACAGCGTGATCACTCTCTCTCTTTCTATCTCCCTCTCTATCTCCCACATTCTCTCTCTATCTGTCTCTATCTGTCTCTCTCTCTTCCAGTCTCCCTCCTTCTTGCTCTCACTTTCTCTCTCTGTCTCTCTCAGATCTCTGGTGTGATGTATAACACAGGGCGCTATGTCGCCCTCCGACTGGACCCGGAGTATTTGGTGAATGTGTCGGGAGGTCCTCTCTCCTACAGTTACTGCCTCGAGGAGATTCGCCTTCACTTTGGGAGTGTCGACTCACAAGGCTCAGAGCACTGGATAGACGGAAAATCATTCCCAGCAGAGGTAGAGATTCCGGACAGCACCTGCTCAAAATGCAACCCAACACCCCCTCCTCCCCGTCTCCCTCACTCCCCCACCCTCTCCCCGTCTCCCTCACTCCCCCACCCTCTCCCCGTCTCCCTCACTCCCCCACCCTCTCCCCGTCTCCCTCACTCCCCCACCCTCTCCCCGTCTCCCTCACTCCACCACCCTCTCCCCGTCTCCCTCAATCCCCACCCTCTCCCCGTCTCCCTCACTCCCCCACCCTCTCCCCGTCTCCCTCACTCCCCCACCCTCTCCCCGTCTCCCTCACTCCCCCACCCTCTCCCCGTCTCCCTCACTCCCCCACCCTCTCCCCGTCTCCCTCGCTCTCCACCCTCTCCCCGTCTCCCTCACTCCCCCACCCTCTCCCCATCTCCCTCACTCCCCCACCCTCTCCCCGTCTCCCTCACTCCACCCCCTCCTCCCCGTCTCCCTCAATCCCCCACCCTCTCCCCGTCTCCCTCGATCCCCCACCCTCTCCCCGTCTCCCTCACTCCCCCACCCTCTCCCCGTCTCCCTCACTCCCCCACCCTCTCCCCGTCTCCCTCGCTCTCCACCCTCTCCCCGTCTCCCTCACTCCACCCCCTCCTCCCCGTCTCCCTCACTCCCCCACCCTCTCCCCGTCTCCCTCAATCCCCCACCCTCTCCCCGTCTCCCTCACTCCACCCCCCCTCCCCGTCTCCCTCGATCCCCCACCCTCTCCCCGTCTCCCTCACTCCACCCCCTCCTCCCCGTCTCCCTCACTCCCCCACCCTCTCCCCGTCTCCCTCGATCCCCCACCCTCTCCCCGTCTCCCTCACTCCACCCCCTCCTCCCCGTCTCCCTCACTCCCCCACCCTCTCCCCGTCTCCCTCGATCCCCCACCCTCTCCCCGTCTCCCTCGATCCCCCACCCTCTCCCCGTCTCCCTCGATCCCCCACCCTCTCCCCGTCTCCCTCACTCCACCCCCTCCTCCCCGTCTCCCTCACTCCCCCACCCTCTCCCCGTCTCCCTCGATCCCCCACCCTCTCCCCGTCTCCCTCACTCCCCCACCCTCTCCCCGTCTCCCTCAATCCCCCACCCTCTCCCATCTCCCTAAATGAAATGGGAAAGAGGTGGGTGAGGGGGTTAATCCCCCCTCCCTCCCTCCGATAGGGGAACAGGCTGCCCGGTGTCTGAGTGTAAATGGGGGAGAGGTGGGTGAGGGGGTTAATCCCCCCTCCCTCCGATAGGGGAACAGGCTGCCCGGTGTCTGAGTGTAAATGGGGGAGAGGTGGGTGAGGGGGTTAATCCCCCCTCCCTCCGATAGGGGAACAGGCTGCCCGGTGTCTGAGTGTAAATGGGGGAGAGGTGGGTGAGGGGGTTAATCCCCCCTCCCTCCGATAGGGGAACAGGCTGCCCGGTCCTATATAAGGGGGGATATTACAGAGAAATAATGTCTCCGATCTGAACAATATTTTTCCTTTTTGTTCAGGTGCATCTTATTCATTACAATGTGCATCTTTACCATAACATGTCGGAAGCATCTCGTTATCCCAATGGATTGATGATAATATCGTTGTTTATCGAGGTGAATCTAAATTGTTTTCCAACCTTTCTAATTTTCCCCAACTTCTTCCACAGTATCAGCTGGTTCCACTTTCTCCACTACTTTCACTTCAGACACTCCCCCTGGTGCCAGTACTGAGGGAGTGCTGCACTGTCGGGGGTAGGTGTATATACTCTAGGATTTGAGCTCCATAATGAGGGTCATGTCTGCACTGAGGGAGTGGGGTGCTGTACTGTCCCAGAGATTCCTCCACCCTCTCTGAGTGGAAGAGATTTTCCTAGATTCCCCCCTGTTGGAAATGGTCACTGTCTGGCAGTGCTGTGGGGTCAATGTTACTCACCTTCTCATCCATCTTTGTATCAGCAGCAGACGGAGAAACGGAACTCTCTGCCTTTCCACCCAAATTATGGTTATAAATTCTAAAACACTGAATTGTTCACAGTCCGTACAATATTGCACATTAACACTGATCTTACCTCTCTCTCCCTGTCTCTCCCTCTCCCTGTGTGTCTCTCTGTCTCTCTCGGTCACTCTCTGTCTCTTCCTGTCCATTCCGCTCTCTCTCTCTGTGTTTCTCCCTGCAGATAGACGAGATTCCCAATCCTTTCCTGAATCGAATGTTAAGCAGGGAAATGATCACCAGGATTTCATACAAAAGTAAATATTCAGATACAATACACTGGAGAAATTGAAGAGATATACCGTCAGACACACGTCCTCCCACTCTGCTACCTGGGAGTGTTTGATGGGGACAGTGTAGAGGGAGCTTTACTCTGTATCTAACCCCGTGCTGTCCCTGTCCTGGGAGTGTTTGATGGGGACAGTGTAGAGGGAGCTTTACTCTGTATCTAACCCCGTGCTGTACCTGTCCTGGGAGTGTTTGATGGGGACAGTGTAGAGGGAGCTTTACTCTGTATCTAACCCCGTGCTGTACCTGTCCTGGGAGTGTTTGATGGGGGACAGTGTAGAGGAAGCTTTACTCTGTATCTAACCCTGTGCTGTACCTGTCCTGGGAGTGTTTGATGGGGGACAGTGTAGAGGAAGCTTTACTCTGTATCTAACCCCGTGCTGTACCTGTCCTGAGAGTGTTTGATGGGGGACAGTGTAGAGGGAGTTTTACTCTGTATCTAACCCCGTGCTGTACCTGTCCTGGGAGTGTTTGATGGGGGACAGTGTAGAGGGAGTTTTACTCTGTATCTAACCCCGTGCTGTCCCTGTCCTGGGAGTGTTTGATGGGGGGACAGTGTAGAGGGAGCTTTACTCTGTATCTAACTCCATGCTGTCCCTGTCCTGGGAGTGTTTGATGGGGGGACAGTGTAGAGGGAGCTTTACTCTGTATCTAACCCCGTGCTGTACCTGTCCTGGGAGTGTTGATGGGGAGACAGTGTAGAGGGAGCTTTACTCTGTATCTAACCCCGTGCTGTACCTGTCCTGGGAGTGTTTGATGGGGGGACAGTGTAGAGGGAGCTTTACTCTGTATCTAACCCCGTGCTGTACCTGTCCTGGGAGTGTTTGATGGGGGGACAGTGTAGAGGGAGCTTTACTCTGTATCTCTGAGTTTCAGTCCTGTGATTAAATGTCTGGTGAGTTGCTGATCTCAGTGATGGAGTGAGGTTTAGAGGGCAGGCAGAGACAGGGGTTCCTGGGTTTTGGTGTTGGGGAGGGGGATGTGTGTGGAGATAGATTGGATTTTAATTCTCCCCTCTTCTCCCTCCCCCCAGATGATGCCACCTTTCTGTCTGGACTGCGACTTGAGCAACTTTTCCCACAATCATTTGGGTTTATCACCTATTCAGGTTCCATGACAACCCCTCCCTGCTACGAGACAGTTACATGGATACTCCTCGACCAACACATCACCATCACCTCGGTACAGGTAGGCCGATCACTCCATTCCTCAGTCCCCCTCTCCCTCTGACCTCCCCCTCTCCCTCTGACCTCCCCCTCTACACGCAGGGCCTCTACCCTTTCCGCATTGACCTGTGACCCATTCCTCACCTCCGCAATCAAAATGCAAGTAACGTTCGTGCTACACAAGTGCCAGGCAACGCCCATCTCCAACAAGACAGGATCTAACCACCCCCACCTCTTAACATTCAATGGTGTTACCATCACTGAATCCCCCACTATCAACATCCTGGGGGTTATCATTGACCAGACACTGAACCAGACCCAGCCGTATAAATACTGTGGCTCCCAGAGCAGGTCAGAGGCTGGGAATCCTGCGGAGAGTAACTCACCTCCTGACTCCCCTCCAAAGCCTGTCCACCATCTACAAGGACACAAGTCAGGAGTGTGATGGAATACTCTCCACTTGCCTGGATGAGTGCAGCTCCCAACAACACTCGAGAAGCTCAACACCATCCAGGACAAAGCAGCCCCCACTCGATCGACACACTAACCCCCACCCTCAACATTCACTCCCTCCACCACCGACACACAGAGGCAGCCGTGTGTACCATCTACAAGATGCACTGCAGTGACTCACCAAGGCTCCTTCCACAGCACCTTCCAAACCCGCCACCTCTACCACCTAGAAGGACAAGGGCAGCAGATACATGGGGAACATCACCACCTGCAATTTCCCCCTCCGAGCCCCGCACACACCATCCTGACTTGGAAATATATCGGCCGTTCCTTCACTGTCACTGGGTCAAAATCCTGGAACTCCCTCCCTAACAGCACTGTGGGTGTACCTACACCACACGGACTGACTGATGTTCAATAACAATCCTGGAACTCCCTCCCTAACAGCACTGTGGGTGTACCTACACCATACGGGACTGACTGATGTCCAATAACAATCCTGGAACCCCCTCCCTAACAGCACTGTGGGTGTACCTACACCACACGGGGCTGCAGTGGATTCAAGATGGCGACTCAGCATTGCCTTCTGGAGGGGCAGTTAGGGATGGGTGATAAATGCTGGTCTAGTGAGCAGTGCCCATATCGCTGTGAAAGAATTTCGCAATCACTCCAGGCATGGTGGTACAACGGTTAGAATTACTGCCTCTCAGCGCCAGGGACCTGGATTCAATTCTGGCCTTTGCTGTCTGTCTGTGTGGAGTTGACACATTCTCCCCGTGTCTGCATGGGTTTCCTCCGGATACTCCAGTTTCCTCCCATACTCCAAAGATGTGCGGGTTCGGCTGAGTGGCCGTGCTAATTTGTCCCTTAGTATCCAATATTGCGCAGGTTATCCTGGTCCCCCCATGCTGACACTATAGTTAAGAAAGCCCCACCAACGCCTCTACTTTCTCAGAAGACTAAGGAAATTTGGCATGTCCGCTACGACTCTCACCAACTTTTACAGATGCCCCATAGAAAGCATTCTTTCTGGTTGTATCACAGCTTGGTCTGGGCTCCTGCTCTGCCCAAGACCGCAAGGAACTACAAAAGGGTGGTGAATGTAGCCCCAATCCATCACACAAACCAGCCTCCCATCCATTGACTCTGTCTATACTTCCCGCTGCCTTGGAAAAGCAGCCAGCATAATTAAGGACCCCACACACCCCGGACATTCTCTCTTCCACCTTCTTCCATCGGGAAAAAGATACAAAAGTCTGAGGTCCCGTACCGACCGACTCAAGAACAGCTTCTTCCCTGCTGCTGTCAGACTTTTGAATGGACCTACCTCACATTAAGTTGATCTTTCTCTACACCCTCGCTGTGACTGTAACACTACATTCTGCACTCGCTCCTTTCCTTCTCTATGAACGGTATGCTTTGTCTGTATAGAGCGCAAAAAACAATACTTTTCACTGTATCCTGACACACGTGACAATAATAAATCAAGTCAAAGGTTGGCGGAATTAGCAGGATAAAGACATGGGGTTACAGGGCTAGAGGATTGAGTGGATGGACTCAATGGGCTGAATGGCTTCCTTCTACACCAAGGGAATTCTATAAGATCTCGCCCTCAGTTGGAGAATCGAGTCCCTTTGGCATTGCCAGTATTACGGAGAGGGAGGTCAGGGCCTGGGACAGGGTGCAGAGGAGATTTACTGTAAAGTTCCTCCCCTGCTCTGGGAGTTGAGGGTCTTCAGGTCACGCGGAGACAGACTGGCATGGGGGGGAGGAGGGTGGGGGGAGGGAGGTTCGTTCTCCCTTGAGCAGGGAAGGTTAAGGGGGAGATTGAATCGAGTCGTTCCAAATCGGGGAAGGGGGGTTTGTGATAAGGAGAAACTGTTCCCAGCGACAGGAGGGTCGGGGACCAGAGGGGGACACAGATTGAAGGCGATCGGGAAAAGAACCAGAGGGGGTGAGGAGGGGGGGAGATGAGGGAATGTTTATTGTGAACACAGCGAGTTGTTGTGATCTGGAAGGCACTGCCTGAAAGGACGGTGGAAGCTGATTCAACAGGAACTTTCCAAAGGGGCAACTGGAGAAATACTCGATAGGGAAAGATTTGCAGAGAGAAGGAAGGGGGGAGGAGAGGGGGGATTGAGGGGATCACAGGGCCAGCAGGGGAAAGGAGGGGCTGAAGTGATGTTGTTCCGGAGGTGTACGAATCTATAACCCTACAGCATCTCCATCTCTTGCTCTGTGACACACAGATGCACTCCCTGAGGTTACTCAGCCAGGACAGACCCTCAGCGCTGTTTCAGAGCATGAGTGACAACTACCGACTGCTGCAGCCCCTCAACCGCCGCACTCTCCGCACCAACACTGACCCTGCGCGCAAGGCCAGGAAATGTCCCCCAGCCACCCAGCAGCCTGGCTTCCACATCCAAGGTGAGGCAGCTTTACTCTGTATCTAACCCCGTGCTGTACCTGTCCTGGGAGTGTTTGATGGGGACAGTGTAGAGGGAGCTTTACTCTGTATCTAACCCCGTGCTGTACCTGTCCTGGGAGTGTCTGATGGGGGGACAGTGTAGAGGGAGCTTTACTCTGTATCTAA
Organism: Carcharhinus amblyrhynchos; assembly: GCF_965287045.1. NCBI lineage: Eukaryota > Metazoa > Chordata > Chondrichthyes > Carcharhiniformes > Carcharhinidae > Carcharhinus > Carcharhinus amblyrhynchos. Next base: position 15,359 of record NW_027651086.1, read on the forward strand.
CCCCGTGCTGTACCTGTCCTGGGAGTGTTTGATGGGGACAGTGTAGAGGGAGCTTTACTCTGTATCTAACCCCGTGCTGTACCTGTCCTGGGAGTGTTTGATGGGGGACAGTGTAGAGGGAGCTTTACTCTGTATCTATCCCCGTGCTGTACCTGTCCTGGGAGTGTTTGATGGGGACAGTGTAGAGGGAGCTTTACTCTGTATCTATCCCCGTGCTGTACCTGTCCTGGGAGTGTTTGATGGGGACAGTGTAGAGGGAGCTTTACTCTGTATCTAACCCCGTGCTGTACCTGTCCTGGGAGTGTTTGATGGGGAAGATTTGATGAGTTGAGTGGATGGGGTGATGTGGGTTGATGGGGGGAATGGGGGATTTGATGGGAAGGTTTTATAGAACATAGAATATTACAGCGCAGAACAGGCCCTTCGGCCCACAATGTTGCGCCGACCAATTAAAAAAGCAATGACCCTCTAACCTAAACCAATCCCTTCCCATCCATAAACCTATTCACGGATCTCTTAAACGCCCCCAAACTAGGTGCATTTACAACTGCAGCAGGCAGGGCATTCCAATCCCTCACCACCCTCTGGGTAAAGAACCTACTCCTGACATCCGTCCTATAACTACCACCCCTTAATTTAAAGCTATGCCCCCTCGTGCTAGCTTTCTCCATCTGAGGAAAAAGGCTATCACTGTCCACCCTATCTAAACCTCTAATCATCTTATATGTTTCTATAAGATCCCCTCTTAGCCGCCTTCTTTCTAACAAGAACAACCCCAAATCCCTCAGTCTCTCCTCATAGGACCTTCCCTCCGTACCAGGCAACATCCTGGTAAACCTCCTCTGCACCCTCTCCAATGCCTCCACATCCTTCCTGTAACGTGGGGACCAGAACTGCACACAATACTCCAAGTGCGGACGCACCAGAGTTTTGTACAGTTGCAACATGACGTTACGGCTCCTAAATTCAATCCCCCTACCAATAAACACCAAGACACCGTATGCCTTCCTAACAACCTTATCTACTTGATTCCCAACTTTCAGGGATCTATGTACACATACACCTAGATCCCTCTGTTCATCCACACTATTCAGAGTCCTACCGTTAGCCCTATACTCTACACATCTGTTATTCCTGCCAAAGTGAATTACCTCACACTTTTCCGCATTAAACTCCATCTGCCACCTCTCGGCCCAGCTCTGCAACTTGTCCAAGTCTCAGCAATGGGGGATGTGGTGAGATGGGGGAATGGGAATCGGGGGATGGGGTGGACGGGGGGAATGGGAATGGGGGGGATGGGGGAATTGTGAGATTGGGGGGATGGGAGACATGGGAATGGGGGGATGGGGGTTATTGGGGGGAATGGAGGGTGTAGTCACTGATGGGTTAGTTTTGAGGTTTCATCATGCTTCTCTCAATGGTCATTTCTGTTCACTTTGCAGCCAATCAAAAGTCTCTGAATTAAAACTCACCAATGGGCTTACCTCAAGATACAGAAAGCCAGCCAATCAGAAGTGAGATTAGCAGCAAGACTGAGCAATCTGATCAGAACGAAATTGTGATTAATCTCTTCGTCTCTCTGTCTGTCTGTCTCTCTCTACGTCTCTCTCTCTCTCTGTCTCTATGTCTCTCTCTTTGTGTCTCTTTCTCTGTCCCTGTCTCTCTCCTTCTCTGTCTCCATCTCTCTGTCCCCCTCTCTCTCTCTCTCTCTCGTCTCTCTCTTTCCTTTATTTTATTTTGTTCGCTCTCTCTCAGATGGTGTGGGTCAGTTTTATGTGGCTGTTGCTGGGATCTTGCTGTGTGCTGTTAGCTGGGTTTCTGACATTCGGACAGTGCGTGCAGCTTTCTGCCACGTGTGCAAGATGCAGTGGGACGTCCCTGAGGGGGTGACAGGCAGATCAAAGTCCCTCCTGCTGTAATGTTTGCATTAAAAAGGATGCAATTCTCTCTGTGTCTGGTCTGAGCCTGTGTCTGAGAAATCTCTCCTCCATTCACTCCTGGGTTTCCCCCCTCGATCAACTCTCCAAATATGGAAGCCCTTGCCCATGTCCTGTGTTCCCCGCAGACCTGATCGCTCCACCATTCTTCCCCCTCTCTATCCTCCTGTCTCCCAGTCTCTGTAAACCTCAGCACATCCCCCTGCCTCAACCCCACTATGTCCTATCTCTGTAACCTCCTCCAGCCCCTACAATCCTCATCCTCCTTTTCAAACTCTCTTCCCCCTCCCTCCCTATCTCTGTAACCTCCTCCAGCCCCTCCGAGTGAAGGGGCAGCACGGGCTATATTTGAATGATCTCTGTGCGAAGGAAGTGAGCTCTGTCTGGTCAGAGTGGCCCCAGGGGTTAAAGGTTGACCTCTGGGCAGGGTTGGAATGGTGACTCCCCCCCCCCCCGTATGTAGGGGGGAAATGTCAAAAGTCACCTTGTGGTTTGTGTTGGCACAGTGCGAGTGACGCTCAGGGTGGGGACGGTTGACAGGCTGACTGGCATCAGATTTTGATGAACTGTGTGAGGACGGAGTGATCACAGGGGGGGCAGGGGTCACCATCTGTCTCAAGGGTGGTGTTTTCCTGGGTCAAAGGTGGGCAGGGTGGGTGCTGGAATGTTGGCACAATGCCTGACCGGTCAGCAGGTCAACGGCTTCACTTGGTGACAGAAACCACCCCCTTCACCCAAAGAAAATTCCAGCACAGGAACAGGCCCTTCGGCCCCTCCAAGCCTGCACCGACCATGCTGCCCCCGACTGAACTAAAACCCCCTACCCTTCCGGGGACCATATCCCTCTATTCCCATCCTATTCATGGATTTGTCCAGATGCCCCTTAAAACTCACTATCGTATCCGCTTCCACTCCCTCCCCCGGCAGCGAGTTCCAGGCACCCACCACCCTCTGTGTAAAAAATCTGCCTCGTACATCTCCTTTAAACCTTGTCCCTCACACCTTAAACCTGTGCCCCCGAGTAATTGACTCTTCCACCCTGGGAAAAAGCTTCTGACTATCCACTCTGTCCATGTCTCTCATAATCTTGTAGACTTCTATCAGGTCTCCCCTCAACCTCCGTCACTCCAGTGAGAACAAACCAAGTTTCTCCAACCTCTCCTCATAGCTAATGCCCTCCATACCAGGCAACATCCTGGTAAATCTTTTCTGTACCCTCTCCAAAGCCCCCACATCCTTCTGGTAGTGTGGCGACCAGAATTGAACACTATATTCCAAGTGCAGCCAAACTAAGGTTCTATAAAGCTGCAACATGACTTGCCAATTTTTAAACTCAGTGCCCCGGCCGATGAAGGCAAGCATGCCGTATGCCTTCTTGACTACCTTCTCCACCTGCATTGCCACTTTCAGTGACCTGTTTACCTGTACACCCAGATCCCTCTGCCGATCAATACTCTTAAGGGTTCTTCCATTTACTGTATATTTCCTATCTGTATTAGACCTTCCAAAATGCATTACCTCACATTTATTCGGATTAAACTCCATCCGCCACCTCTCTGCCCAAGTCTCCAGTTGGTCTATATCCTGCTGTATCCTCTGATGGTCCTCATCGCTATCCACAACTCCACCAATTTTTGTGTTGTCCGTGAACTTACTAATCAAACCAGCTACATTTTCCTCCAAATCATTTATATACACTATAAAATCAAAGGTCCCTGTGGAACACTGCTACTCATAGCCCTCCATTCAGAAAAGCCACTTTCCACTGCTACCCTCTGCCTTCTATGCCCAGGTCAGTTCTGTATCCACCTTGCCAGCTCTCCTCTGATCCCAGGTGACTTTAATTTTCATACCAGTCTGCCATGAGGGACCTTGTCAAAGGCCTGACTGAAGTCCATGTAGACAACACCCACCGCCCTGCCCTCATCAATCATCTTCATCACTTCCTCAAAAAACTTGATCAAATTAGTGAGACACGACCTCCCCTTCACAAAACCATGCTGTCTGTCACTAATAAGTCCACTTGCTTTCAAATTTTAGCAAATCCATCCCTAAGAATCTTTTCCAATAATTTCCCTACCACTGACATAAGACTCACCAGTCCATAATTTCCTGGATTGTCCTTGCTATCCTTCTTAAACAAAGGAACAACATTGGCTATTCTCCAATCCTCTGGGACCTCCCCTGTAGCCAGTGAGGATACAGAGATTTCTCTCAAGGTCCCAGCAATTTCCTCCCTTGCGTCTCTCAGTATTCTGGGGTTTCCCTGGCTACCCTCTTCCTCTTTCCATATGTATAAAATGCCTTTGGATTTTTCTTAATCCTGTTTGCTAAGGACTTCTCATGATCCCTTTTAACACTCCTAACCCTTTCCTTAAGTTCTTTTCTACATTCTTTATATTCTTCAAGGGCTTCATCTGTCCTAAGACTTTTAGACCTTAAGAATGTTTCCTTTTTGACAAGGCTTATATTATCCCTTGTTATCCAGGGTTCCTGATACTTGCCACACTTATCCTTCATCCTCACACTGGTCCTGAATTCCAATCAGCTGACATTTAAAAGACTCCCACGTGTCGGATGTTGATTTACAGACAGACAGCCTCCCCCAATCTACATTCTCCAGATCCTGCCTAATGTTGTAGTTAATTTTCCCCACCCCCCCACCCCGTTTAACACCTTTGCCCGAAGGCCACTCTTGTCCTGATCCACAAGCACCTTAAAACTTATGGAGTTATGATCACTCTTCCCGAACTGCTCCCCTACTGAAAATTTGGGCTCATTCTCCAGTACCAGGTCCAGGATGGCCCTTTCTCCAGTTGGACTATCTACATAACTGTTTCAAGAAGCCCTCCTGGATGCTCTTTACAAACTCTGTCCCATCCCCACCCTTAGCATTATGTGGGCCCCAGTCAATGTAGGGGAAGTTAAAATCTCCCACCACAGCAACCCTGTTACTTTTACACCTTGCCAAAATCTGCCTACATATTTGTTCCTCTTTTTCCTGCTGGCAGTTGGGAGGCCTATAGTAAACCCCAACATTGTGACTACATCCTCCCTATTCCTGAGCTCTACCCATATTGCCTCACTGTATGAGCTCTCTGAGGTGTCCTCCCAGATTACAGCTGTGATATTCTCCTTAACTAGTAGTGCAACTCCCTACCCCTTTCACATCCCCCTCTATCCCACCTGAAACATCTGTATCTTGGAATGTTAAGCTGCCAATCCTGTCCTTCCCGTAACCAAGTCTCTGTAATAGCAACATCATAGCTCCTAGAACTAATCCATGCTCTTAAATTCATCTGCCTTGCCTGTTACACTTCTCACATTGAAACAATGCACTTCAGTCCACCAGACCCTCTTTGGTCAACAACCACAGCCTGCCTGCACTTACTCTGGGTCTTACTGCACCACTGTGCACCACAACCTCTGGCTGTTTGCCCTCCCCTTTCAGAATGTCCCACTGCCCATTCAGAGACATCCTGGACCCTGGCACCTGGGATGCAACATACCATCCTGGCATCTCTTTCCCAGCCACAGAAACACCTGTCTGCGTCCCTGACTGTAGGGTCCCCTGTAACTATCATAGAGGCCCATAGTGCAGAAGTATGGAGTTTGCACATTCTCCCCATGTCTGCATAGGCTTCCTCCAGATGTCAGGGGAACTCGCTAGGGTAAATGCATAGGGTTATGGGGATAAGGCCTCAGTGGGATTGTGATTGGTGCAGACTCGATGGGCTGAATGGCCTTCCTCTGCACTGTAGGATTCTATTCTATGATTCTACAAAAAGGCCATTTGGTCCATCAAGTCTGCACCGACCACAATCTCACCCAGGCTCTATCCCCATAACCCCATGCTTTTACCCTAGCTAGTCCCCCCTTACACTAAGGGGAAATTCACCATGGCCAATCCACCTAACCCGCACATCGTTGGACAGGGGGAGGAAACCGGAGCACCTGGCGGAAACCCATGCAGACACAGGAAGAACATGCAGACTCCACACAGTGACCCAAGCCGGGAATCGAACCGGATCCCTGGCACTGTGAGACAGCAGTGCTAACTATCTCGCTTCTGTGCTTTGAGCAGAATACAGGAGTTGGGACGTCTTGTTGAAGTTGTACAAGACATTGGTAAGGCCACACTTGGAATACTGTGTACAGTTCTGGTCACCCTATTATAGAAAGGATATTATTAAACTAGAAAGAGTGCAGAAAAGATTTACTAGGATGCTACCGGGACTTGATGGATTGAGTTATAAGGAGAGGCTGGATAGACTGGGACTTTTTTCTCTGGAGCGTAGGAGGCTGAGGGGTGATCTTATAGAGGTCTATAAAATAATGAGGGGCACAGATCAGCTAGATAGTCAATATCTTTTCCCAAAGGTAGGGCAGTCTAAAACTAGAGGGTATAGGTTTAAGGTGAGAGAGGAGAGATACAAAAGGGTCCAGAGGGGCAATTTTTTCACCCAGAGGGTGGTGAGTGTCTGGAACGAGCTGCCAGAGGCAGTAGTAGAGGTGAATACAATTTTGTCTTTTAAAAAGCATTCAGACAGTTACATGGGTACGATGGGAATAGAGGGCTATGGGACAAATGTAGGTAATTGGGATTAGTTTAAAAAAGAGGGCAGCATGGACAGGTTGGGCTGAAGGGCCTGTTTCCATGCTGTAAACCTCTGTGACTCTGTGAGAGACAGTTGTGGTGCTGCTGCTGTTGCTCTGATAGACCACCACCTTCCCCCCCTGCCCCAAATGGTATCCAAAATGGTATACCTGGTCAGAGAGGGGGACGACCACAGGAGATTCCTGCACTGACTGCCTACCCCTTCTCGCGGTCACCCATCTATCTGCCTGCACCCTTGGGTGTGACCAGGTCTCTAAAGCTCCTATCTATGACACTTTCTGCCTCCTTCATGCTCTAACTGCTGCACCGACCTATCCATGCGGTCCGTAAGGAGCTGCAATTGGGTGTACTTCCTGTAGATGGAGCCCTCTGAGCCTCACAGATCTCCCACGTCTCACAGGCAAAGCACTGTACCTTGCTAACTGATAGTTATACCACTAATTAACTTATTTACAAATATAATATAAACATTTAGGTGCCTTAATTAATTATACAGTCCCTGACTTTTCTAGATTTCCACTATAAATATTAATAGGTAAATACACTTGTCTTCTATCCTATTTAATAAGTTTTTTTAACTGATTATTTATCCCTCTTCACCTGAAATCAAATTAAAATTAATGATGATGATTCAAGGAAGGGATCCACCCAAAAAACCCATCCCCATTGGGGTTGGACATGGGCCATTCTCTGATAACATGGCGCCGGAGACCAACGGCGGGGAGAGGGCTGACACCAGTTGGGTGCAGTACCTTCCCACCTGGACTCCTCCAAGCTAGGGGGCGGAAGACCTGGGCGGACCATCGAACACGGAGTCATCGCTCCCTCTCAACCCGACCCCAATTTCACTAATGTCGCACTAACCTAATGCCAAATTGCCATGGAGACAAGCACCGCCTATTCCACTCACCCATTGGACGAGCCAGATGTCAATCAGAGCAGACCGACACCCGATTGGGCAATGTCCTCAGGGTCTATTGGACAGCTGCTGGGGAGGGCAGGTCCACTTCGCTGGAGGGCGGTAGAATCTTATTGGTCAATGCTGCTGTCAGTCAGAGCGAAAGCGGCACTGGGTAATCACTGATTGGACAAAAGGAACAATGGAGGGTGGGATCCATCGACAGGAACGTCAGACAGAAGGTGTGTCTCGATTGGTCCATTGGATTATTATGACGACGTCTGATTGGACGATGGACACCAGGGAAGAAGAAGCGAAAATCGATTGGTCAACAAAGCTGTCAATCAGTAGAGAGGGTTTCCATTCGCCCAGAGGCGGGAACGGCGGTGATTGGATAGGATGGAGGATGGGCACGATGTAAGTCCCGATTGGCCAGCAAAGCTGCCAATCAATATAGATAGCTGGGAATGATTGGTGGAGAGATGGGAGGCAAGGCGGTTGGAGGAAAGAACAATGGGGTGGGTGTCCGGGCGATGATTGGTGAAGAAGGACGTCAGTCAGGCGAAAAGAAGGAAACTGATTGGTGAGAGGGTGGACCCCACGCATGACTGGTGAAATGGGACGCCGTTTAGACATATGCTGGTAGCCCATTGGTGAAGAAAGCCGTCACTCAGATAGAGAGGCGGGGCTGCACTGGGCAGGGGCGGGTCGAAGCGCTGATTGGACCGGCCAGGGCAGCGGCGGCCGCTGATTGGACTGCTCGTCTCCCGGGCTCGCCCTGCGCTCAGCGGCGCTCGGAGACCGGAGGCGGAGAGAACTGGAGGCCGAGGCCCCGCGGACAGGCCCCGGGCAGCAGCATGTCGGCCAAGGCCCAGATGCGGGAAATGCTGGACCAGCTGATGGGAACTGGGAGAGATGGTGAGAATGTGTGAGAGACACAGAGAGAGGGAGAGGGGGGGGAGAGAGAGGGAGAGGGGGGGGAGGGAGGTGGAGGGGGGAGAGAGAGAGGGAGAGGGGGGGGAGAGAGAGAGGGAGAGGGGGGGGAGAGAGAGAGGGAGAGGGGGGGGAGAGAGAGGGAGGGGGGGGAGAGAGAGGGAGAGGGGGGGGAGAGAGAGGGAGGGGGGGGGAGAGAGAGGGAGGGGGGGGAGGGAGAGGGAGGGGGGGGAGAGGGAGAGGGGGGAGAGAGAGGGGGGAGAGGGAGGTGGAGGGGGGAGAGAGGGAGGTGGAGGGAGGGAGGGGGGGAGGGGGGAGAGAGGGGGGGGGAGGGGGGAGAGAGGGGGGGGGAGGGGGGAGAGAGGGGGAGGGAGGGGGGGAGGGGGGAGAGAGGGGGGGGAGGGGGGAGAGAGGGGGGAGGGGGGAGAGAGAGGGAGAGGTGGGGGGGAGGGGGGAGAGAGGGGAGAGGTGGGGGGGAGAGAGAGGGAGAGGTGGGGGGGAGAGAGAGGGAGAGGTGGGGGGGAGAGGGGAGGGGGAGAGAGAGGGAGAGGTGGGGGAGAGAGAGGGAGAGGTGGGGGGGAGAGGGGAGGGGGAGAGAGAGGGAGAGGAGGGGGGAGGGAGAGGCGGGGGGAGGGGGGAGGGAGAGGCGGGGGAGGGGGGAGAGAGAGGGAGAGGCGGGGGGAGAGAGAGGGAGAGGCGGGGGGGGAGAGAGAGGGAGAGGCGGGGGGGAGAGTGGAGGGGGGAGGAGGGGGGGAGACAGGGATGGGGGGGAAAGGGAGGGGAGAGAGAGGGAGAGGGATGGGGGGGAGAGAGAGAGGGGGGTAGAGGGAGGGGGGGAGACAGAGAGAGGGGGGGAGAGGGATGGGGGGAGACAGGGAGAGTGGGGGGAGACAGGGAGAAGGGGGTAGAGAGGAGGGGGGAGACAGGGAGAGGGGGGGTAGAGAGGAGGGGGGGAGACAGGGAGAGGGGGGGTAGAGAGGAGGGGGGGAGACAGGGAGAGGGGGGGTAGAGAGGAGGGGGGGAGACAGGGAGAGGGGGGGTAGAGAGGAGGGGGGAGACAGGGAGAGGGGGGTAGAGAGGAGGGGGGGTAGAGAGGAGGGGGGGTAGAGAGGAGGGGGGGAGAC